>NW_025725966.1:145000-155000 GCF_021461395.2 Schistocerca americana | reverse complement strand
GGGCGAGGGCTGCGGTAGCTGCGTCGATGAGGGACTGCAAGCCCCTCGGGGTCGCTGCAAACAGCAAGACGTCATCTGCAAAGGCCGCAGCGTTGACTCTGCGACCGAGGATCCGAGCTCCGATGTGGGAGGGCAGTTGGCCTAAAACGTAGTCCACCGCAAAGTTGAACAGGAGGGGGGAGAGGGGATCGCCCTGGCGAACGCCCCGTGCTGGCTGCACAGACACGCCCACGCCGGCGCCGTCCGCTATCACTGTCGTGCTGCCCTCGTAGCACCGCTCGACATACTCGACAAAGCAATCCGGCAGGCCATGCGCCTTCAGCACGGGGCGAAGGGCAGCATGATCTACCGAATCGAATGCCTTAGATACGTCGATCGATGCCACAAAGACAGAGCGGCAGGAGCGAACTGCGTCGGTGAGAGCAGTGTCCAAGATGAAGGTATTTTCCAACATCCCATCCCGAGGGATGAATGCCCGCTGACGTTCGTCCACAGCACAAGCGCGCATCAGGCGTGACGCGAGAACCTTGTGAAAGGTCCGCGCCAACACCGAGCAGACCGTAATGGGGCGAAAGTCAGCGGGGGATGTTGGTGCAGCCGTTTTCGGGAGAAGGGACGTCCGCGCGCGAAGCAGGCGTTCCGGAAGGGCGCGGGCCAGAAGGAAGAGATTCATCACTTTCACCAGGACTTCGTGCGGCAGACGCCGCAACTCCGCTGGGGTAAGGCCGTCCGGCCCGGCTGCTGATCCCCTGGGCGGCAACGCGGCGGCGACCTCCTCATGTCATAGTTACTCCCGCCGTTTACCCGCGCTTGCTTGAATTTCTTCACGTTGACATTCAGAGCACTGGGCAGAAATCACATTGCGTCAACACCCGCTAGGGCCATCGCAATGCTTTGTTTTAATTAGACAGTCGGATTCCCCCAGTCCGTGCCAGTTCTGAGTTGATCGTTGAATGGCGGCCGAAGAGAATCCGCGCACCCGCGCGCCCCCGGAGGAGCACGCTAAGGCGGACGCGGCCTCGCAGCAAGGAAGATCCGTGGGAGGCCAAGGCACGGGACCGAGCTCGGATCCTGCACGCAGGTTGAAGCACCGGGGCGCGAACGCCGCGCAGGCGCGCGCATCCTGCACCGCCGGCCAGCACGAGGCCAACCAACGGCGAGAGCAGACCACGCCCGCGCTAAACGCCCGCACTTACCGGCACCCCTACGGCACTCACCTCGCCCAGGCCCGGCACGTTAGCGCTGACCCACTTCCCGACCAAGCCCGACACGCCCCGATCCTCAGAGCCAATCCTTATCCCGAAGTTACGGATCCAATTTGCCGACTTCCCTTACCTACATTATTCTATCGACTAGAGGCTCTTCACCTTGGAGACCTGCTGCGGATATGGGTACGAACCGGCGCGACACCTCCACGTGGCCCTCTCCCGGATTTTCAAGGTCCGAGGGGAAGACCGGGACACCGCCGCAACTGCGGTGCTCTTCGCGTTCCAAACCCTATCTCCCTGCTAGAGGATTCCAGGGAACTCGAACGCTCATGCAGAAAAGAAAACTCTTCCCCGATCTCCCGACGGCGTCTCCGGGTCCTTTTGGGTTACCCCGACGAGCATCTCTAAAAGAGGGGCCCGACTTGTATCGGTTCCGCTGCCGGGTTCCGGAATAGGAACCGGATTCCCTTTCGCCCAACGGGGGCCAGCACAAAGTGCATCATGCTATGACGGCCCCCATCAACATCGGATTTCTCCTAGGGCTTAGGATCGACTGACTCGTGTGCAACGGCTGTTCACACGAAACCCTTCTCCGCGTCAGCCCTCCAGGGCCTCGCTGGAGTATTTGCTACTACCACCAAGATCTGCACCGACGGCGGCTCCAGGCAGGCTCACGCCCAGACCCTTCTGCGCCCACCGCCGCGACCCTCCTACTCGTCAGGGCTTCGCGGCCGGCCGCAAGGACCGGCCATGACTGCCAGACTGACGGCCGAGTATAGGCACGACGCTTCAGCGCCATCCATTTTCAGGGCTAGTTGCTTCGGCAGGTGAGTTGTTACACACTCCTTAGCGGATTCCGACTTCCATGGCCACCGTCCTGCTGTCTTAAGCAACCAACGCCTTTCATGGTTTCCCATGAGCGTCGATTCGGGCGCCTTAACTCGGCGTTTGGTTCATCCCACAGCGCCAGTTCTGCTTACCAAAAGTGGCCCACTTGGCACTCCGATCCGAGTCGTTTGCTCGCGGCTTCAGCATATCAAGCAAGCCGGAGATCTCACCCATTTAAAGTTTGAGAATAGGTTGAGGTCGTTTCGGCCCCAAGGCCTCTAATCATTCGCTTTACCGGATGAGACTCGTACGAGCACCAGCTATCCTGAGGGAAACTTCGGAGGGAACCAGCTACTAGATGGTTCGATTAGTCTTTCGCCCCTATACCCAGCTCCGACGATCGATTTGCACGTCAGAATCGCTACGGACCTCCATCAGGGTTTCCCCTGACTTCGTCCTGGCCAGGCATAGTTCACCATCTTTCGGGTCCCAACGTGTACGCTCTAGGTGCGCCTCACCTCGCAATGAGGACGAGACGCCCCGGGAGTGCGGAGGCCGCCGCCCCGTGAAGGGCGGGGAAGCCCCATCCTCCCTCGGCCCGCGCAAGGCGAGACCTTCACTTTCATTACGCCTTTAGGTTTCGTACAGCCCAATGACTCGCGCACATGTTAGACTCCTTGGTCCGTGTTTCAAGACGGGTCGTGAAATTGTCCAAAGCTGAAGCGCCGCTGACGGGAGCGATTATTCCGCCCGAGAGCATCCCGAGCCAACAGCGGCGCGGGTCCGGGGCCGGGCCAGGTAGGTCCGTCATCCGGGAAGAACCGCGCGCGCTTGCCGGGAGCCCGAGCGCCCAAAGGGGCGAATCGACTCCTCCAGATATACCGCCGGGCAGCCAGCCAGGACACCGGGGCTCTGCCCAACAGACGCGAACCGAGGCCCGCGGAAGGACAGGCTGCGCACCCGGGCCGTAGGCCGGCACCCAGCGGGTCGCGACGTCCTACTAGGGGAGAAGTGCGGCCCACCGCACACCGGAACGGCCCCACCCCGCGGCGAGTGGAAAGGCAACCGGACACGACCCCGCCGCGGATTGCTCCGCGCGGGCGGCCGGCCCCATCTGCCGAGGGCGGAGGCCTGTGGCCGGATGGGCGTGAATCTCACCCGTTCGACCTTTCGGACTTCTCACGTTTACCCCAGAACGGTTTCACGTACTTTTGAACTCTCTCTTCAAAGTTCTTTTCAACTTTCCCTCACGGTACTTGTTCGCTATCGGTCTCGTGGTCATATTTAGTCTCAGATGGAGTTTACCACCCACTTGGAGCTGCACTCTCAAGCAACCCGACTCGAAGGAGAGGTCCCGCCGACGCTCGCACCGGCCGCTACGGGCCTGGCACCCTCTACGGGCCGTGGCCTCATTCAAGTTGGACTTGGGCTCGGCGCGAGGCGTCGGGGTAGTGGACCCTCCCAAACACCACATGCCACGACAGGCGGCAGCCTGCGGGGTTCGGTGCTGGACTCTTCCCTGTTCGCTCGCCGCTACTGGGGGAATCCTTGTTAGTTTCTTTTCCTCCGCTTAGTAATATGCTTAAATTCAGCGGGTAGTCTCGCCTGCTCTGAGGTCGTTGTACGAGGTGTCGCACGCCACACCGCCAGCCGGCTGTGCACGCTACCGAGTAAGTACCGGTATGCGAACCGCCAGGCGACGGGCGCGCATCGCACGTTTCAGGAGGCGCGGCCGGCCCCACAGGCGGCCGCGACGCTCCCAGGTCTGCGAAGCGGGGCAAACGCCGCGCGCTTCAGTATACGTAGCCGACCCTCAGCCAGACGTGGCCCGGGAACGGAATCCATGGACCGCAATGTGCGTTCGAAACGTCGATGTTCATGTGTCCTGCAGTTCACATGTCGACGCGCAATTTGCTGCGTTCTTCATCGACCCACGAGCCGAGTGATCCACCGTCCTGGGTGATCTTTTCTTAGTTTCCACTGTCTCTTTCAAGACAGTTGCATAGGCGGGACGTAGGCGTGTGGCGGCCCCTGTTCAAGCGTTCTGTGTCCAACGGCCTCACGGCCGATGGGCGTCGTACGGCTCCACACCGGAGCGGACAGGCAGTCGGGCGAAAGTCATTCAAAACCGGCGCCAGGCGCCAGGTGCCGCAGGCCAGCCGCTCCAGCGCTTCAGCGCTCGTACCACACAACATTGGCGTTAGTTTTGAGAAGCACGCGTGGTTCCGCACGCGGCGCACGGCTACTGCGAGCCGTACAGGTAGCGTGTTGCGCGACACGACACGCACATCGAACGACATGCAGTCTAGTCGGTAATGATCCTTCCGCAGGTTCACCTACGGAAACCTTGTTACGACTTTTACTTCCTCTAAATGATCAAGTTTGGTCATCTTTCCGGTAGCATCGGCAACGACAGAGTCAATGCCGCGTACCAGTCCGAAGACCTCACTAAATCATTCAATCGGTAGTAGCGACGGGCGGTGTGTACAAAGGGCAGGGACGTAATCAACGCGAGCTTATGACTCGCGCTTGCTGGGAATTCCTCGTTCATGGGGAACAATTGCAAGCCCCAATCCCTAGCACGAAGGAGGTTCAGCGGGTTACCCCGACCTTTCGGCCTAGGAAGACACGCTGATTCCTTCAGTGTAGCGCGCGTGCGGCCCAGAACATCTAAGGGCATCACAGACCTGTTATTGCTCAATCTCGTGCGGCTAGAAGCCGCCTGTCCCTCTAAGAAGAAAAGTAATCGCTGACAGCACGAAGGATGTCACGCGACTAGTTAGCAGGCTAGAGTCTCGTTCGTTATCGGAATTAACCAGACAAATCGCTCCACCAACTAAGAACGGCCATGCACCACCACCCACCGAATCAAGAAAGAGCTATCAATCTGTCAATCCTTCCGGTGTCCGGGCCTGGTGAGGTTTCCCGTGTTGAGTCAAATTAAGCCGCAGGCTCCACTCCTGGTGGTGCCCTTCCGTCAATTCCTTTAAGTTTCAGCTTTGCAACCATACTTCCCCCGGAACCCAAAAGCTTTGGTTTCCCGGAGGCTGCCCGCCGAGTCATCGGAGGAACTGCGGCGGATCGCTGGCTGGCATCGTTTATGGTTAGAACTAGGGCGGTATCTGATCGCCTTCGAACCTCTAACTTTCGTTCTTGATTAATGAAAACATACTTGGCAAATGCTTTCGCTTCTGTTCGTCTTGCGACGATCCAAGAATTTCACCTCTAACGTCGCAATACGAATGCCCCCGCCTGTCCCTATTAATCATTACCTCGGGTTCCGAAAACCAACAAAATAGAACCGAGGTCCTATTCCATTATTCCATGCACACAGTATTCAGGCGGGCTTGCCTGCTTTAAGCACTCTAATTTGTTCAAAGTAAACGTGCCGGCCCACCGAGACACTCACTCAAGAGCACCCTGGTAGGATTGCAACGGGGTCCGCCTCGGGACGCACGAGCACGCACGAGGCGCGTCGCACGCCTTCGGCTCGCCCCACCGGCAGGACGTCCCACGATACATGCCAGTTAAACACCGACGGGCGGTGAACCAACAGCGTGGGACACAAATCCAACTACGAGCTTTTTAACCGCAACAACTTTAATATACGCTATTGGAGCTGGAATTACCGCGGCTGCTGGCACCAGACTTGCCCTCCAATAGATACTCGTTAAAGGATTTAAAGTGTACTCATTCCGATTACGGGGCCTCGGATGAGTCCCGTATCGTTATTTTTCGTCACTACCTCCCCGTGCCGGGAGTGGGTAATTTGCGCGCCTGCTGCCTTCCTTGGATGTGGTAGCCGTTTCTCAGGCTCCCTCTCCGGAATCGAACCCTGATTCCCCGTTACCCGTTACAACCATGGTAGGCGCAGAACCTACCATCGACAGTTGATAAGGCAGACATTTGAAAGATGCGTCGCCGGTACGAGGACCGTGCGATCAGCCCAAAGTTATTCAGAGTCACCAAGGCAAACGGACCGGACGAGCCGACCGATTGGTTTTGATCTAATAAAAGCGTCCCTTCCATCTCTGGTCGGGACTCTGTTTGCATGTATTAGCTCTAGAATTACCACAGTTATCCAAGTAACGTGGGTACGATCTAAGGAACCATAACTGATTTAATGAGCCATTCGCGGTTTCACCTTAATGCGGCTTGTACTGAGACATGCATGGCTTAATCTTTGAGACAAGCATATGACTACTGGCAGGATCAACCAGGGAGCTGCGTCAACTAGAGCTGAGCAGCCGGCCGCCCGGGAGTGTGTCCCGGGGGCCCGCGCGAACACGCAAGCGTCCGCTCAATTATTCTGCAAACAGGAGGAGGCTGAGCTCCCCTGCACAATACACCTCGAAACCCTCTCAGGTCCCGGCGGCGCGCAGCGCCGTCCTAAGTACTTGGTCGGGTTCGAGAGAGGCGCAATCGCCCGGAGTTTGGCGAGTAGACGCTTTAGGTGCGACCACCCGTGCTCCCAACTGAGCTTGCCGCTGCCGACAGAGGCCCGGGAGCGTGCTGTCGTGGCATTGCCGGCGGGAGACAACACGCGCCACCTACGGTGACCGGCAGCTCCAACGCCAGCGCCACAGAAGGACAAAAGCCCCACTTGGGTGCCGAAGCGAACTCTCCCAGCACAGCGCACGCGCCAACACGTCCGCACAGCTGCGATACAAACCACCTGCGAGAACCGCAGAGGCGACCGAGCAGCAGACGGCGTCGCGGCGCCGAGCGCCGGGCGGCGGCGCATCCTCAGCGCACACAGTCCTCAATCGGACCAGCACACTGCAGATGTCCACCGCGCTTCGCACCGGGCCCGCGAGGACCTACTTTGGCCGCACGGCGCCGCGTGCAGGGTGCGCCGGCGCGCAGCTGCGCCGCCTGCCGCCTCCGTCGGCCGGCGCGCCTGCCACTGGCCGCCCCCACCAGCCGGCTGTAGCGCGTGCGCCCACGCACCGCGCGGCCAGCACGCCGGGAGGCCCCCCCTCACCGGCCGGGGACGGTCCCACCCAGCCACCGCCGCGTATCGCTTCACACCCAGATGCCATTCACGTTCGTGGGCATGGTGGGTATCGCTGGAACAACCGGTTGGTAGCTCAACCGATCGTCGCCATCACTGATTCACCTCTAGCGAGAACAACCGCACCACAACGGTTTACCAGTTGTTCATTTGCATAACGTCACCAGCAAACGTAGGCGTCCATCGCCATTTGCAAATTCAACGATTGTTGCATGCCTGTGTCAGGTGTCACGACACACTATGTCTGCCCACATACACGCAACAACATGTGCACGCTTCGCGAACACGTGGAAGGTGGCCCCCGTACGTATGCGATGTCCATTGCGCGAACGACTGTCAACCGGCCTCTGTCGCATGTCGCAGATGTGGAACGCAGTGCACCATGCTATCACGGTGTGTGAGAAGAGACGACTACGTCTGACAACACGCGCCACTACATCAACAGACGGCTCATGCTGATCGCCATCCAGGGCATACCACACTGCAATCCAGCTCTTATAGGGAGACGACACGTAGCTGAGTGCACAACATTTGGACCGCATGGTTCGCCGTTGTTGGCGCAGTCGTTGTACGGTCACATGTACCACGATGTATCATTCAGTACATGAGGACCAATGTGCAGTACAGTGTGTGATTTGGACGTACAACATCAGCGGACAGTTGACACAGGCCGTACCACAGCGTAGGCTAAGTGCTTCGCACATGCGAATGCCAATGAACAACTGCAAATGCCAATGAACAACTGCAAAGGGCATTGAGCATGTACGTCCTGCTGCCATCCACATTACAGTGTATAGCTGCAAGGTGTTTAACATGAAGCGATACACTGGGGACCGGGCAGTGCGAGTAGCAAACTATATTGCGGGGGTTGCAGTTAGGCAACACTACACTAATTTAACGCGTCGTATGACAATTACAGAGCAGGTTAAGGCCCAACGTGTGTTGGGTTAAGGCCCAACGTGTGTTGGGTTAAGGCCCAACGTGTGTTGGGTTAAGGCCCAACGTGTGTTGGGTTAAGGCCCAACGTGTGTTGGGTTAAGGCCCAACGTGTGTTGGGTTAAGGCCCAACGTGTGTTGGGTTAAGGCCCAACGTGTGTTGGGTTAAGGCCCAACGTGTGTTGGGTTAAGGCCCAACGTGTGTTGGGTTACGTTAAGGGGCAATGTGGGTTACGTTAAGGGGCAATGTGGGTTACGTTAAGGGGCAATGTGGGTTACGTTACGGCGCAATATAGGTTACGTTACGGCGCAATATAGGTTACGTTAAGGCGCAATATCGGTTACGTTAAGGCGCAATACAGGTTACGTTAAGGCGCAATACAGGTTACGTTAAGGCGCAATACAGGTTACGTTAAGGCGCAATACAGGTTACGTTAAGGCGCAATACAGGTTACGTTAAGGCGCAATACAGGTTACGTTAAGGCGCAATGCAGGTTACGTTAAGGCGCAATGCAGGTTACGTTAAGGCGCAATACAGGTTACGTTAAGGCGCAATACAGGTTACGTTAAGGCGCAATACAGGTTACGTTAAGGCGCAATACAGGTTACGTTAAGGCGCAATACAGGTTACGTTAAGGCGCAATACAGGTTACGTTAAGGCGCAATACAGGTTACGTTAAGGCGCAATACAGGTTACGTTAAGGCGCAATACAGGTTACGTTAAGGCGCAATACAGGTTACGTTAAGGCGCAATACAGGTTACGTTAAGGCGCAATACAGGTTACGTTAAGGCGCAATACAGGTTACGTTAAGGCGCAATACAGGTTACGTTAAGGCGCAATACAGGTTACGTTAAGGCGCAATACAGGTTACGTTAAGGCGCAATACAGGTTACGTTAAGGCGCAATACAGGTTACGTTAAGGCGCAATACAGGTTACGTTAAGGCGCAATACAGGTTACGTTAAGGCGCAATACAGGTTAGGTTAAGGCGCAATACAGGTTAGGTTAAGGTACGACATAGGTTAGGTTAAGGTACGACATAGGTTAGGTTAAGGTACGACATAGGTTAGGTTAAGGTACGACATAGGTTAGGTTAAGGTACGACATAGGTTAGGTTAAGGTACGACATAGGTTAGGTTAAGGTACGACATAGGTTAGGTTAAGGTACGACATAGGTTAGGTTAAGGTACGACATAGGTTAGGTTAAGGTACGACATAGGTTAGGTTAAGGTACGACATAGGTTAGGTTAAGGTACGACATAGGTTAGGTTAAGGTACGACATAGGTTAGGTTAAGGTACGACATAGGTTAGGTTAAGGTACGACATAGGTTAGGTTAAGGTACGACATAGGTTAGGTTAAGGTACGACATAGGTTAGGTTAAGGTACGACATAGGTTAGGTTAAGGTACGACATAGGTTAGGTTAAGGTACGACATAGGTTAGGTTAAGGTACGACATAGGTTAGGTTAAGGTACGACATAGGTTAGGTTAAGGTACGACATAGGTTAGGTTAAGGTACGACATAGGTTAGGTTAAGGTACGACATAGGTTAGGTTAAGGTACGACATAGGTTAGGTTAAGGTACGACATAGGTTAGGTTAAGGTACGACATAGGTTAGGTTAAGGTACGACATAGGTTAGGTTAAGGTACGACATAGGTTAGGTTAAGGTACGACATAGGTTAGGTTAAGGTACGACATAGGTTAGGTTAAGGTACGACATAGGTTAGGTTAAGGTACGACATAGGTTAGGTTAAGGTACGACATAGGTTAGGTTAAGGTACGACATAGGTTAGGTTACGGTACGACATAGGTTAGGTTACGGTACGACATAGGTTAGGTTACGGTACGACATAGGTTAGGTTACGGTACGACATAGGTTAGGTTACGGTACGACATAGGTTAGGTTACGGTACGACATAGGTTAGGTTACGGTACGACATAGGTTAGGTTACGGTACGACATAGGTTAGGTTACGGTACGATATAGGTTAGGTTACGGTACGATATAGGT
>NW_025725966.1:132500-137500 GCF_021461395.2 Schistocerca americana | reverse complement strand
AAGGATGTCACGCGACTAGTTAGCAGGCTAGAGTCTCGTTCGTTATCGGAATTAACCAGACAAATCGCTCCACCAACTAAGAACGGCCATGCACCACCACCCACCGAATCAAGAAAGAGCTATCAATCTGTCAATCCTTCCGGTGTCCGGGCCTGGTGAGGTTTCCCGTGTTGAGTCAAATTAAGCCGCAGGCTCCACTCCTGGTGGTGCCCTTCCGTCAATTCCTTTAAGTTTCAGCTTTGCAACCATACTTCCCCCGGAACCCAAAAGCTTTGGTTTCCCGGAGGCTGCCCGCCGAGTCATCGGAGGAACTGCGGCGGATCGCTGGCTGGCATCGTTTATGGTTAGAACTAGGGCGGTATCTGATCGCCTTCGAACCTCTAACTTTCGTTCTTGATTAATGAAAACATACTTGGCAAATGCTTTCGCTTCTGTTCGTCTTGCGACGATCCAAGAATTTCACCTCTAACGTCGCAATACGAATGCCCCCGCCTGTCCCTATTAATCATTACCTCGGGTTCCGAAAACCAACAAAATAGAACCGAGGTCCTATTCCATTATTCCATGCACACAGTATTCAGGCGGGCTTGCCTGCTTTAAGCACTCTAATTTGTTCAAAGTAAACGTGCCGGCCCACCGAGACACTCACTCAAGAGCACCCTGGTAGGATTGCAACGGGGTCCGCCTCGGGACGCACGAGCACGCACGAGGCGCGTCGCACGCCTTCGGCTCGCCCCACCGGCAGGACGTCCCACGATACATGCCAGTTAAACACCGACGGGCGGTGAACCAACAGCGTGGGACACAAATCCAACTACGAGCTTTTTAACCGCAACAACTTTAATATACGCTATTGGAGCTGGAATTACCGCGGCTGCTGGCACCAGACTTGCCCTCCAATAGATACTCGTTAAAGGATTTAAAGTGTACTCATTCCGATTACGGGGCCTCGGATGAGTCCCGTATCGTTATTTTTCGTCACTACCTCCCCGTGCCGGGAGTGGGTAATTTGCGCGCCTGCTGCCTTCCTTGGATGTGGTAGCCGTTTCTCAGGCTCCCTCTCCGGAATCGAACCCTGATTCCCCGTTACCCGTTACAACCATGGTAGGCGCAGAACCTACCATCGACAGTTGATAAGGCAGACATTTGAAAGATGCGTCGCCGGTACGAGGACCGTGCGATCAGCCCAAAGTTATTCAGAGTCACCAAGGCAAACGGACCGGACGAGCCGACCGATTGGTTTTGATCTAATAAAAGCGTCCCTTCCATCTCTGGTCGGGACTCTGTTTGCATGTATTAGCTCTAGAATTACCACAGTTATCCAAGTAACGTGGGTACGATCTAAGGAACCATAACTGATTTAATGAGCCATTCGCGGTTTCACCTTAATGCGGCTTGTACTGAGACATGCATGGCTTAATCTTTGAGACAAGCATATGACTACTGGCAGGATCAACCAGGGAGCTGCGTCAACTAGAGCTGAGCAGCCGGCCGCCCGGGAGTGTGTCCCGGGGGCCCGCGCGAACACGCAAGCGTCCGCTCAATTATTCTGCAAACAGGAGGAGGCTGAGCTCCCCTGCACAATACACCTCGAAACCCTCTCAGGTCCCGGCGGCGCGCAGCGCCGTCCTAAGTACTTGGTCGGGTTCGAGAGAGGCGCAATCGCCCGGAGTTTGGCGAGTAGACGCTTTAGGTGCGACCACCCGTGCTCCCAACTGAGCTTGCCGCTGCCGACAGAGGCCCGGGAGCGTGCTGTCGTGGCATTGCCGGCGGGAGACAACACGCGCCACCTACGGTGACCGGCAGCTCCAACGCCAGCGCCACAGAAGGACAAAAGCCCCACTTGGGTGCCGAAGCGAACTCTCCCAGCACAGCGCACGCGCCAACACGTCCGCACAGCTGCGATACAAACCACCTGCGAGAACCGCAGAGGCGACCGAGCAGCAGACGGCGTCGCGGCGCCGAGCGCCGGGCGGCGGCGCATCCTCAGCGCACACAGTCCTCAATCGGACCAGCACACTGCAGATGTCCACCGCGCTTCGCACCGGGCCCGCGAGGACCTACTTTGGCCGCACGGCGCCGCGTGCAGGGTGCGCCGGCGCGCAGCTGCGCCGCCTGCCGCCTCCGTCGGCCGGCGCGCCTGCCACTGGCCGCCCCCACCAGCCGGCTGTAGCGCGTGCGCCCACGCACCGCGCGGCCAGCACGCCGGGAGGCCCCCCCTCACCGGCCGGGGACGGTCCCACCCAGCCACCGCCGCGTATCGCTTCACACCCAGATGCCATTCACGTTCGTGGGCATGGTGGGTATCGCTGGAACAACCGGTTGGTAGCTCAACCGATCGTCGCCATCACTGATTCACCTCTAGCGAGAACAACCGCACCACAACGGTTTACCAGTTGTTCATTTGCATAACGTCACCAGCAAACGTAGGCGTCCATCGCCATTTGCAAATTCAACGATTGTTGCATGCCTGTGTCAGGTGTCACGACACACTATGTCTGCCCACATACACGCAACAACATGTGCACGCTTCGCGAACACGTGGAAGGTGGCCCCCGTACGTATGCGATGTCCATTGCGCGAACGACTGTCAACCGGCCTCTGTCGCATGTCGCAGATGTGGAACGCAGTGCACCATGCTATCACGGTGTGTGAGAAGAGACGACTACGTCTGACAACACGCGCCACTACATCAACAGACGGCTCATGCTGATCGCCATCCAGGGCATACCACACTGCAATCCAGCTCTTATAGGGAGACGACACGTAGCTGAGTGCACAACATTTGGACCGCATGGTTCGCCGTTGTTGGCGCAGTCGTTGTACGGTCACATGTACCACGATGTATCATTCAGTACATGAGGACCAATGTGCAGTACAGTGTGTGATTTGGACGTACAACATCAGCGGACAGTTGACACAGGCCGTACCACAGCGTAGGCTAAGTGCTTCGCACATGCGAATGCCAATGAACAACTGCAAATGCCAATGAACAACTGCAAAGGGCATTGAGCATGTACGTCCTGCTGCCATCCACATTACAGTGTATAGCTGCAAGGTGTTTAACATGAAGCGATACACTGGGGACCGGGCAGTGCGAGTAGCAAACTATATTGCGGGGGTTGCAGTTAGGCAACACTACACTAATTTAACGCGTCGTATGACAATTACAGAGCAGGTTAAGGCCCAACGTGTGTTGGGTTAAGGCCCAACGTGTGTTGGGTTAAGGCCCAACGTGTGTTGGGTTAAGGCCCAACGTGTGTTGGGTTAAGGCCCAACGTGTGTTGGGTTAAGGCCCAACGTGTGTTGGGTTAAGGCCCAACGTGTGTTGGGTTAAGGCCCAACGTGTGTTGGGTTAAGGCCCAACGTGTGTTGGGTTAAGGCCCAACGTGTGTTGGGTTAAGGCCCAACGTGTGTTGGGTTACGTTAAGGGGCAATGTGGGTTACGTTAAGGGGCAATGTGGGTTACGTTAAGGGGCAATGTGGGTTACGTTACGGCGCAATATAGGTTACGTTACGGCGCAATATAGGTTACGTTAAGGCGCAATATCGGTTACGTTAAGGCGCAATACAGGTTACGTTAAGGCGCAATACAGGTTACGTTAAGGCGCAATACAGGTTACGTTAAGGCGCAATACAGGTTACGTTAAGGCGCAATACAGGTTACGTTAAGGCGCAATACAGGTTACGTTAAGGCGCAATACAGGTTACGTTAAGGCGCAATACAGGTTACGTTAAGGCGCAATGCAGGTTACGTTAAGGCGCAATGCAGGTTACGTTAAGGCGCAATGCAGGTTACGTTAAGGCGCAATACAGGTTACGTTAAGGCGCAATACAGGTTACGTTAAGG
Organism: Schistocerca americana; assembly: GCF_021461395.2. Lineage (NCBI taxonomy): Eukaryota > Metazoa > Arthropoda > Insecta > Orthoptera > Acrididae > Schistocerca > Schistocerca americana. Next base: position 133,650 of record NW_025725966.1, on the reverse strand, counting down.
CGCAATACAGGTTACGTTAAGGCGCAATACAGGTTACGTTAAGGCGCAATACAGGTTACGTTAAGGCGCAATACAGGTTACGTTAAGGCGCAATACAGGTTACGTTAAGGCGCAATACAGGTTACGTTAAGGCGCAATACAGGTTACGTTAAGGCGCAATACAGGTTACGTTAAGGCGCAATACAGGTTACGTTAAGGCGCAATACAGGTTACGTTAAGGCGCAATACAGGTTACGTTAAGGCGCAATACAGGTTACGTTAAGGCGCAATACAGGTTACGTTAAGGCGCAATACAGGTTACGTTAAGGCGCAATACAGGTTACGTTAAGGCGCAATACAGGTTACGTTAAGGCGCAATACAGGTTAGGTTAAGGCGCAATACAGGTTAGGTTAAGGCGCAATACAGGTTAGGTTAAGGCGCAATACAGGTTAGGTTAAGGTACGACATAGGTTAGGTTAAGGTACGACATAGGTTAGGTTAAGGTACGACATAGGTTAGGTTAAGGTACGACATAGGTTAGGTTAAGGTACGACATAGGTTAGGTTAAGGTACGACATAGGTTAGGTTAAGGTACGACATAGGTTAGGTTAAGGTACGACATAGGTTAGGTTAAGGTACGACATAGGTTAGGTTAAGGTACGACATAGGTTAGGTTAAGGTACGACATAGGTTAGGTTAAGGTACGACATAGGTTAGGTTAAGGTACGACATAGGTTAGGTTAAGGTACGACATAGGTTAGGTTAAGGTACGACATAGGTTAGGTTAAGGTACGACATAGGTTAGGTTAAGGTACGACATAGGTTAGGTTAAGGTACGACATAGGTTAGGTTAAGGTACGACATAGGTTAGGTTAAGGTACGACATAGGTTAGGTTAAGGTACGACATAGGTTAGGTTAAGGTACGACATAGGTTAGGTTAAGGTACGACATAGGTTAGGTTAAGGTACGACATAGGTTAGGTTAAGGTACGACATAGGTTAGGTTAAGGTACGACATAGGTTAGGTTAAGGTACGACATAGGTTAGGTTAAGGTACGACATAGGTTAGGTTAAGGTACGACATAGGTTAGGTTAAGGTACGACATAGGTTAGGTTAAGGTACGACATAGGTTAGGTTAAGGTACGACATAGGTTAGGTTAAGGTACGAC
>NW_025725966.1:115000-127500 GCF_021461395.2 Schistocerca americana | reverse complement strand
GCGGAACCATCTCCTGACGGCGGCACGGATGGTCACATCTGCCGCTTTCAACGCACCCACTCGGGTGCGGCTGAGGGCCAGCCCATGGTACAGGCCAGGCAGAAGTACGGTGGTGAGGGCGTGGAGGCGCTGTTGCGGCTTGAGCGGAGCTCGGGAGATGACGTCCAGCTGCTCCACCAGGTGGCGTCGTGGGTTGAAAACGCAGCGACCAGCGGTGGAGAATTGCAGTCCCAGGTACCGGAAGGTTTCACCCACACGTAGGGCGGGCACGGTGGCGTTGCCCGCTTTGAAGGTAACGTCGGCGTCGACCTTCACCTTCTTGTCGCGCCCAGACGCGACTAAGGCGAGGGTGAAACACTTCCGGGCGTTGATCTGCAGCCCCAGATGGGCGAGGGCTGCGACGGCTGCGTCGATGAGGGACTGCAATCCCCTCGCGGTCGATGCAAAAAGCAGGACGTCATCTGCGAAGGCCGCAGCGTTAACTCTGCGCCCAAGGATCCGAGCTCCGATGTGGGAGGGAAGTTGACTCAAAACATAGTCCACCGCAAAATTGAAAAGGAGGGGGGAGAGGGGGTCACCCTGACGCACACCCCTAGCCGGCTGCAGGGGCACGCCCACGTCGGCGCCGCCCGCTATCACCGTCGTGCTACCCTCGTAACACCTTTCGACGTACTCAATAAAGCAATCCGGCAGGCCATGAGCCCTCAGCACGGGGCGGAGGGCGGCATGGTCCACCGAATCGAACGCTTTAGAGACGTCGATCGATGCCACAAAAACAGAGCGACAGGAGCGGACTGCGTCGGTGAGAGCAGTGTCCAAGATGAAGGTGTTTTCCAACATCCCATCCCGGGGGATGAATGCCCGCTGACGTTCGTCCACAGCACATGCACGCATCAGGCGTGACGCGAGAACCTTGTGAAAGGTCCGCGCCAACACCGAGCAGACCGTAATGGGGCGAAAGTCAGCGGGGGATGTTGGTGCAGCCGTTTTGGGGAGAAGTGACGTCCGGGCGCGAAGCAGACGCTCGGGGAGGGCGCGGGCCAGGAGGAAGAGGTTCAAGAGTTTCACCAGGACTTCATGCGGCAGGCGCCGCAGCTCCGCTGGAGTCAGGCCGTCCGGCCCGGCTGCCGATCCCCTGGGCGGCAAGGCAGCAGCGACCTCCTCACGTGTGACCGGCCCCCATAGGCACTCAGGAGCGACAGGCTCCGAGTGCGGGAGAAGGCGGTCACGGATGAAGCCGGCGGTGGAGATCGGCTTCTTCGTGAAGAGGTCCGCCCAGAAGTCCAGCAGACCGGGGATGTCGGGTGGCGGCTGCAGCAGGGTGCCGTCCAGCAAGCCGCGCACGCAACGCGCACGCGACCTACGGAAGGCGTCCTGTGTCCGCGCGTATTCCCAGCGGCGCCGCTTGCGCTTCTGCAGCGGCGGGGCGGCAGGCGGCCGCTTGGATGGTTGGCGCGGCCGCTGTGTCCTGGTGATCGACCTCTCCCCCCTGGACCCGACCGACGCAAGGGCATCCGGGAGCATGCCCAGGATGACATCGGGCGGCGTGCCCCGCCCCAGACCAATGACTCGATCCAGGGCAGAGAAACGCTGGGCGGAAGCAGGTAGCCCCGCCAGATGCTCCCAGATGGCGGCGTCAGTCGGCCCCTCCGGCGGCGGCCCGGTGGTGTCGGCCGCGAAGTCCTCGGCTGCGTCGACGGGCGGCGCAGCGGCCTCGCCCGCGTCAGGCAGCGAGCTCGCTGCTCCCCGGCGGGACGCCGGCTCTTCCCCCCGACCGATCTCAAGCGCCTCCATGAATTGGCGGACAAGCTGCTTGTGGGCAGCTTGCCGCCGTCGGCACTTGATTGCCTCAAGCGTTCGGTCGGGGAACATCCTGGTAAGTTCTTGATTTACAAAGAAGAACCGGGCGTCCCTCTCCAGGAACAGTTCGGCCTCTGCCTTGGCGAGCGACAGGACTTCTTCCTCCGTCCACCTCGCGCGATGCCTCTCCGTCACGATCTCAGCGTTGGCGGCCGCAGGGTGTTGGCGGCGGCGATGGACCCCGAGACCGTTCTTCGTGGTAAAAGTGCGGTGGCACTCACTGCAAGCAAAGGGAGCTACACAAACTATCGCATTTTCGTTACGGCCGGTTGGCCGGATAGGTGCTGGGGTAGCTGGGGTGGCACCTTCAGCGGAAGGGCCACCATCTCTTGTTTCTTGTCGGCTGCCCCCAACTATAAAGGGATAATGCGAGGGGGGGCTGGTAACCCCCCCAAGCCCCTGGTGCGGTCTTCCACTCTGCAAAGAATCAGCGGGCCCACGAGAAGGGGAGAAGACCGAAGAGAGTCATAGTTACTCCCGCCGTTTACCCGCGCTTGCTTGAATTTCTTCACGTTGACATTCAGAGCACTGGGCAGAAATCACATTGCGTCAACACCCGCTAGGGCCATCGCAATGCTTTGTTTTAATTAGACAGTCGGATTCCCCCAGTCCGTGCCAGTTCTGAGTTGATCGTTGAATGGCGGCCGAAGAGAATCCGCGCACCCGCGCGCCCCCGGAGGAGCACGCTAAGGCGGACGCGGCCTCGCAGCAAGGAAGATCCGTGGGAGGCCAAGGCACGGGACCGAGCTCGGATCCTGCACGCAGGTTGAAGCACCGGGGCGCGAACGCCGCGCAGGCGCGCGCATCCTGCACCGCCGGCCAGCACGAGGCCAACCAACGGCGAGAGCAGACCACGCCCGCGCTAAACGCCCGCACTTACCGGCACCCCTACGGCACTCACCTCGCCCAGGCCCGGCACGTTAGCGCTGACCCACTTCCCGACCAAGCCCGACACGCCCCGATCCTCAGAGCCAATCCTTATCCCGAAGTTACGGATCCAATTTGCCGACTTCCCTTACCTACATTATTCTATCGACTAGAGGCTCTTCACCTTGGAGACCTGCTGCGGATATGGGTACGAACCGGCGCGACACCTCCACGTGGCCCTCTCCCGGATTTTCAAGGTCCGAGGGGAAGATCGGGACACCGCCGCAACTGCGGTGCTCTTCGCGTTCCAAACCCTATCTCCCTGCTAGAGGATTCCAGGGAACTCGAACGCTCATGCAGAAAAGAAAACTCTTCCCCGATCTCCCGACGGCGTCTCCGGGTCCTTTTGGGTTACCCCGACGAGCATCTCTAAAAGAGGGGCCCGACTTGTATCGGTTCCGCTGCCGGGTTCCGGAATAGGAACCGGATTCCCTTTCGCCCAACGGGGGCCAGCACAAAGTGCATCATGCTATGACGGCCCCCATCAACATCGGATTTCTCCTAGGGCTTAGGATCGACTGACTCGTGTGCAACGGCTGTTCACACGAAACCCTTCTCCGCGTCAGCCCTCCAGGGCCTCGCTGGAGTATTTGCTACTACCACCAAGATCTGCACCGACGGCGGCTCCAGGCAGGCTCACGCCCAGACCCTTCTGCGCCCACCGCCGCGACCCTCCTACTCGTCAGGGCTTCGCGGCCGGCCGCAAGGACCGGCCATGACTGCCAGACTGACGGCCGAGTATAGGCACGACGCTTCAGCGCCATCCATTTTCAGGGCTAGTTGCTTCGGCAGGTGAGTTGTTACACACTCCTTAGCGGATTCCGACTTCCATGGCCACCGTCCTGCTGTCTTAAGCAACCAACGCCTTTCATGGTTTCCCATGAGCGTCGATTCGGGCGCCTTAACTCGGCGTTTGGTTCATCCCACAGCGCCAGTTCTGCTTACCAAAAGTGGCCCACTTGGCACTCCGATCCGAGTCGTTTGCTCGCGGCTTCAGCATATCAAGCAAGCCGGAGATCTCACCCATTTAAAGTTTGAGAATAGGTTGAGGTCGTTTCGGCCCCAAGGCCTCTAATCATTCGCTTTACCGGATGAGACTCGTACGAGCACCAGCTATCCTGAGGGAAACTTCGGAGGGAACCAGCTACTAGATGGTTCGATTAGTCTTTCGCCCCTATACCCAGCTCCGACGATCGATTTGCACGTCAGAATCGCTACGGACCTCCATCAGGGTTTCCCCTGACTTCGTCCTGGCCAGGCATAGTTCACCATCTTTCGGGTCCCAACGTGTACGCTCTAGGTGCGCCTCACCTCGCAATGAGGACGAGACGCCCCGGGAGTGCGGAGGCCGCCGCCCCGTGAAGGGCGGGGAAGCCCCATCCTCCCTCGGCCCGCGCAAGGCGAGACCTTCACTTTCATTACGCCTTTAGGTTTCGTACAGCCCAATGACTCGCGCACATGTTAGACTCCTTGGTCCGTGTTTCAAGACGGGTCGTGAAATTGTCCAAAGCTGAAGCGCCGCTGACGGGAGCGATTATTCCGCCCGAGAGCATCCCGAGCCAACAGCGGCGCGGGTCCGGGGCCGGGCCAGGTAGGTCCGTCATCCGGGAAGAACCGCGCGCGCTTGCCGGGAGCCCGAGCGCCCAAAGGGGCGAATCGACTCCTCCAGATATACCGCCGGGCAGCCAGCCAGGACACCGGGGCTCTGCCCAACAGACGCGAACCGAGGCCCGCGGAAGGACAGGCTGCGCACCCGGGCCGTAGGCCGGCACCCAGCGGGTCGCGACGTCCTACTAGGGGAGAAGTGCGGCCCACCGCACACCGGAACGGCCCCACCCCGCGGCGAGTGGAAAGGCAACCGGACACGACCCCGCCGCGGATTGCTCCGCGCGGGCGGCCGGCCCCATCTGCCGAGGGCGGAGGCCTGTGGCCGGATGGGCGTGAATCTCACCCGTTCGACCTTTCGGACTTCTCACGTTTACCCCAGAACGGTTTCACGTACTTTTGAACTCTCTCTTCAAAGTTCTTTTCAACTTTCCCTCACGGTACTTGTTCGCTATCGGTCTCGTGGTCATATTTAGTCTCAGATGGAGTTTACCACCCACTTGGAGCTGCACTCTCAAGCAACCCGACTCGAAGGAGAGGTCCCGCCGACGCTCGCACCGGCCGCTACGGGCCTGGCACCCTCTACGGGCCGTGGCCTCATTCAAGTTGGACTTGGGCTCGGCGCGAGGCGTCGGGGTAGTGGACCCTCCCAAACACCACATGCCACGACAGGCGGCAGCCTGCGGGGTTCGGTGCTGGACTCTTCCCTGTTCGCTCGCCGCTACTGGGGGAATCCTTGTTAGTTTCTTTTCCTCCGCTTAGTAATATGCTTAAATTCAGCGGGTAGTCTCGCCTGCTCTGAGGTCGTTGTACGAGGTGTCGCACGCCACACCGCCAGCCGGCTGTGCACGCTACCGAGTAAGTACCGGTATGCGAACCGCCAGGCGACAGGCGCGCATCGCACGTTTCAGGAGGCGCGGCCGGCCCCACAGGCGGCCGCGACGCTCCCAGGTCTGCGAAGCGGGGCAAACGCCGCGCGCTTCAGTATACGTAGCCGACCCTCAGCCAGACGTGGCCCGGGAACGGAATCCATGGACCGCAATGTGCGTTCGAAACGTCGATGTTCATGTGTCCTGCAGTTCACATGTCGACGCGCAATTTGCTGCGTTCTTCATCGACCCACGAGCCGAGTGATCCACCGTCCTGGGTGATCTTTTCTTAGTTTCCACTGTCTCTTTCAAGACAGTTGCATAGGCGGGACGTAGGCGTGTGGCGGCCCCTGTTCAAGCGTTCTGTGTCCAACGGCCTCACGGCCGATGGGCGTCGTACGGCTCCACACCGGAGCGGACAGGCAGTCGGGCGAAAGTCATTCAAAACCGGCGCCAGGCGCCAGGTGCCGCAGGCCAGCCGCTCCAGCGCTTCAGCGCTCGTACCACACAACATTGGCGTTAGTTTTGAGAAGCACGCGTGGTTCCGCACGCGGCGCACGGCTACTGCGAGCCGTACAGGTAGCGTGTTGCGCGACACGACACGCACATCGAACGACATGCAGTCTAGTCGGTAATGATCCTTCCGCAGGTTCACCTACGGAAACCTTGTTACGACTTTTACTTCCTCTAAATGATCAAGTTTGGTCATCTTTCCGGTAGCATCGGCAACGACAGAGTCAATGCCGCGTACCAGTCCGAAGACCTCACTAAATCATTCAATCGGTAGTAGCGACGGGCGGTGTGTACAAAGGGCAGGGACGTAATCAACGCGAGCTTATGACTCGCGCTTACTGGGAATTCCTCGTTCATGGGGAACAATTGCAAGCCCCAATCCCTAGCACGAAGGAGGTTCAGCGGGTTACCCCGACCTTTCGGCCTAGGAAGACACGCTGATTCCTTCAGTGTAGCGCGCGTGCGGCCCAGAACATCTAAGGGCATCACAGACCTGTTATTGCTCAATCTCGTGCGGCTAGAAGCCGCCTGTCCCTCTAAGAAGAAAAGTAATCGCTGACAGCACGAAGGATGTCACGCGACTAGTTAGCAGGCTAGAGTCTCGTTCGTTATCGGAATTAACCAGACAAATCGCTCCACCAACTAAGAACGGCCATGCACCACCACCCACCGAATCAAGAAAGAGCTATCAATCTGTCAATCCTTCCGGTGTCCGGGCCTGGTGAGGTTTCCCGTGTTGAGTCAAATTAAGCCGCAGGCTCCACTCCTGGTGGTGCCCTTCCGTCAATTCCTTTAAGTTTCAGCTTTGCAACCATACTTCCCCCGGAACCCAAAAGCTTTGGTTTCCCGGAGGCTGCCCGCCGAGTCATCGGAGGAACTGCGGCGGATCGCTGGCTGGCATCGTTTATGGTTAGAACTAGGGCGGTATCTGATCGCCTTCGAACCTCTAACTTTCGTTCTTGATTAATGAAAACATACTTGGCAAATGCTTTCGCTTCTGTTCGTCTTGCGACGATCCAAGAATTTCACCTCTAACGTCGCAATACGAATGCCCCCGCCTGTCCCTATTAATCATTACCTCGGGTTCCGAAAACCAACAAAATAGAACCGAGGTCCTATTCCATTATTCCATGCACACAGTATTCAGGCGGGCTTGCCTGCTTTAAGCACTCTAATTTGTTCAAAGTAAACGTGCCGGCCCACCGAGACACTCACTCAAGAGCACCCTGGTAGGATTGCAACGGGGTCCGCCTCGGGACGCACGAGCACGCACGAGGCGCGTCGCACGCCTTCGGCTCGCCCCACCGGCAGGACGTCCCACGATACATGCCAGTTAAACACCGACGGGCGGTGAACCAACAGCGTGGGACACAAATCCAACTACGAGCTTTTTAACCGCAACAACTTTAATATACGCTATTGGAGCTGGAATTACCGCGGCTGCTGGCACCAGACTTGCCCTCCAATAGATACTCGTTAAAGGATTTAAAGTGTACTCATTCCGATTACGGGGCCTCGGATGAGTCCCGTATCGTTATTTTTCGTCACTACCTCCCCGTGCCGGGAGTGGGTAATTTGCGCGCCTGCTGCCTTCCTTGGATGTGGTAGCCGTTTCTCAGGCTCCCTCTCCGGAATCGAACCCTGATTCCCCGTTACCCGTTACAACCATGGTAGGCGCAGAACCTACCATCGACAGTTGATAAGGCAGACATTTGAAAGATGCGTCGCCGGTACGAGGACCGTGCGATCAGCCCAAAGTTATTCAGAGTCACCAAGGCAAACGGACCGGACGAGCCGACCGATTGGTTTTGATCTAATAAAAGCGTCCCTTCCATCTCTGGTCGGGACTCTGTTTGCATGTATTAGCTCTAGAATTACCACAGTTATCCAAGTAACGTGGGTACGATCTAAGGAACCATAACTGATTTAATGAGCCATTCGCGGTTTCACCTTAATGCGGCTTGTACTGAGACATGCATGGCTTAATCTTTGAGACAAGCATATGACTACTGGCAGGATCAACCAGGGAGCTGCGTCAACTAGAGCTGAGCAGCCGGCCGCCCGGGAGTGTGTCCCGGGGGCCCGCGCGAACACGCAAGCGTCCGCTCAATTATTCTGCAAACAGGAGGAGGCTGAGCTCCCCTGCACAATACACCTCGAAACCCTCTCAGGTCCCGGCGGCGCGCAGCGCCGTCCTAAGTACTTGGTCGGGTTCGAGAGAGGCGCAATCGCCCGGAGTTTGGCGAGTAGACGCTTTAGGTGCGACCACCCGTGCTCCCAACTGAGCTTGCCGCTGCCGACAGAGGCCCGGGAGCGTGCTGTCGTGGCATTGCCGGCGGGAGACAACACGCGCCACCTACGGTGACCGGCAGCTCCAACGCCAGCGCCACAGAAGGACAAAAGCCCCACTTGGGTGCCGAAGCGAACTCTCCCAGCACAGCGCACGCGCCAACACGTCCGCACAGCTGCGATACAAACCACCTGCGAGAACCGCAGAGGCGACCGAGCAGCAGACGGCGTCGCGGCGCCGAGCGCCGGGCGGCGGCGCATCCTCAGCGCACACAGTCCTCAATCGGACCAGCACACTGCAGATGTCCACCGCGCTTCGCACCGGGCCCGCGAGGACCTACTTTGGCCGCACGGCGCCGCGTGCAGGGTGCGCCGGCGCGCAGCTGCGCCGCCTGCCGCCTCCGTCGGCCGGCGCGCCTGCCACTGGCCGCCCCCACCAGCCGGCTGTAGCGCGTGCGCCCACGCACCGCGCGGCCAGCACGCCGGGAGGCCCCCCCTCACCGGCCGGGGACGGTCCCACCCAGCCACCGCCGCGTATCGCTTCACACCCAGATGCCATTCACGTTCGTGGGCATGGTGGGTATCGCTGGAACAACCGGTTGGTAGCTCAACCGATCGTCGCCATCACTGATTCACCTCTAGCGAGAACAACCGCACCACAACGGTTTACCAGTTGTTCATTTGCATAACGTCACCAGCAAACGTAGGCGTCCATCGCCATTTGCAAATTCAACGATTGTTGCATGCCTGTGTCAGGTGTCACGACACACTATGTCTGCCCACATACACGCAACAACATGTGCACGCTTCGCGAACACGTGGAAGGTGGCCCCCGTACGTATGCGATGTCCATTGCGCGAACGACTGTCAACCGGCCTCTGTCGCATGTCGCAGATGTGGAACGCAGTGCACCATGCTATCACGGTGTGTGAGAAGAGACGACTACGTCTGACAACACGCGCCACTACATCAACAGACGGCTCATGCTGATCGCCATCCAGGGCATACCACACTGCAATCCAGCTCTTATAGGGAGACGACACGTAGCTGAGTGCACAACATTTGGACCGCATGGTTCGCCGTTGTTGGCGCAGTCGTTGTACGGTCACATGTACCACGATGTATCATTCAGTACATGAGGACCAATGTGCAGTACAGTGTGTGATTTGGACGTACAACATCAGCGGACAGTTGACACAGGCCGTACCACAGCGTAGGCTAAGTGCTTCGCACATGCGAATGCCAATGAACAACTGCAAATGCCAATGAACAACTGCAAAGGGCATTGAGCATGTACGTCCTGCTGCCATCCACATTACAGTGTATAGCTGCAAGGTGTTTAACATGAAGCGATACACTGGGGACCGGGCAGTGCGAGTAGCAAACTATATTGCGGGGGTTGCAGTTAGGCAACACTACACTAATTTAACGCGTCGTATGACAATTACAGAGCAGGTTAAGGCCCAACGTGTGTTGGGTTAAGGCCCAACGTGTGTTGGGTTAAGGCCCAACGTGTGTTGGGTTAAGGCCCAACGTGTGTTGGGTTAAGGCCCAACGTGTGTTGGGTTAAGGCCCAACGTGTGTTGGGTTAAGGCCCAACGTGTGTTGGGTTAAGGCCCAACGTGTGTTGGGTTAAGGCCCAACGTGTGTTGGGTTAAGGCCCAACGTGTGTTGGGTTAAGGCCCAACGTGTGTTGGGTTAAGGCCCAACGTGTGTTGGGTTACGTTAAGGGGCAATGTGGGTTACGTTAAGGGGCAATGTGGGTTACGTTAAGGGGCAATGTGGGTTACGTTACGGCGCAATATAGGTTACGTTACGGCGCAATATAGGTTACGTTAAGGCGCAATATCGGTTACGTTAAGGCGCAATACAGGTTACGTTAAGGCGCAATACAGGTTACGTTAAGGCGCAATACAGGTTACGTTAAGGCGCAATACAGGTTACGTTAAGGCGCAATACAGGTTACGTTAAGGCGCAATACAGGTTACGTTAAGGCGCAATACAGGTTACGTTAAGGCGCAATACAGGTTACGTTAAGGCGCAATGCAGGTTACGTTAAGGCGCAATGCAGGTTACGTTAAGGCGCAATGCAGGTTACGTTAAGGCGCAATACAGGTTACGTTAAGGCGCAATACAGGTTACGTTAAGGCGCAATACAGGTTACGTTAAGGCGCAATACAGGTTACGTTAAGGCGCAATACAGGTTACGTTAAGGCGCAATACAGGTTACGTTAAGGCGCAATACAGGTTACGTTAAGGCGCAATACAGGTTACGTTAAGGCGCAATACAGGTTACGTTAAGGCGCAATACAGGTTACGTTAAGGCGCAATACAGGTTACGTTAAGGCGCAATACAGGTTACGTTAAGGCGCAATACAGGTTACGTTAAGGCGCAATACAGGTTACGTTAAGGCGCAATACAGGTTACGTTAAGGCGCAATACAGGTTACGTTAAGGCGCAATACAGGTTACGTTAAGGCGCAATACAGGTTAGGTTAAGGCGCAATACAGGTTAGGTTAAGGCGCAATACAGGTTAGGTTAAGGTACGACATAGGTTAGGTTAAGGTACGACATAGGTTAGGTTAAGGTACGACATAGGTTAGGTTAAGGTACGACATAGGTTAGGTTAAGGTACGACATAGGTTAGGTTAAGGTACGACATAGGTTAGGTTAAGGTACGACATAGGTTAGGTTAAGGTACGACATAGGTTAGGTTAAGGTACGACATAGGTTAGGTTAAGGTACGACATAGGTTAGGTTAAGGTACGACATAGGTTAGGTTAAGGTACGACATAGGTTAGGTTAAGGTACGACATAGGTTAGGTTAAGGTACGACATAGGTTAGGTTAAGGTACGACATAGGTTAGGTTAAGGTACGACATAGGTTAGGTTAAGGTACGACATAGGTTAGGTTAAGGTACGACATAGGTTAGGTTAAGGTACGACATAGGTTAGGTTAAGGTACGACATAGGTTAGGTTAAGGTACGACATAGGTTAGGTTAAGGTACGACATAGGTTAGGTTAAGGTACGACATAGGTTAGGTTAAGGTACGACATAGGTTAGGTTAAGGTACGACATAGGTTAGGTTAAGGTACGACATAGGTTAGGTTAAGGTACGACATAGGTTAGGTTAAGGTACGACATAGGTTAGGTTAAGGTACGACATAGGTTAGGTTAAGGTACGACATAGGTTAGGTTAAGGTACGACATAGGTTAGGTTAAGGTACGACATAGGTTAGGTTAAGGTACGACATAGGTTAGGTTAAGGTACGACATAGGTTAGGTTACGGTACGACATAGGTTAGGTTACGGTACGACATAGGTTAGGTTACGGTACGACATAGGTTAGGTTACGGTACGACATAGGTTAGGTTACGGTACGACATAGGTTAGGTTACGGTACGACATAGGTTAGGTTACGGTACGACATAGGTTAGGTTACGGTACGACATAGGTTAGGTTACGGTACGACATAGGTTAGGTTACGGTACGATATAGGTTAGGTTACGGTACGATATAGGTTAGGTTAAGGTACACATTGTTGTAAGGAAAGGTTTAATGGGGGGCGGGGCGGGGCGGCCGGTTTGTTGATTGTGATTATAGTAAGTGGATGCCTGCGGCATCATCTGATTTGCCACGTCAGGATGCACCTTTGGCTCATGACAGGCGGCGCTCTCATTCCATGCTTGTGGCAGACCTGTGTCTTTCATTCCTGCCATTGTTTGTGTGCTGTGAGAGGAGGCAGTATTGTGATGTTGGGTGCACCCCTGTGTAGGACATGTGTGGGTGTTGGTGGCTTGGCTGAGCAATGGTGGTTGTCGGGTGGGTGGGATATTCTGTTTTCTGAGTGGACCTCCCAGTCTGGTTATGACAGTGTGGATTGTCTAATGTGGCGGAGAGGATGCACTGGGTGTTGTTCCATGCTGGTGCTTACATATTGTCTGTGTGCGTGTTACAGGCAGAGAGTAGTGCGTGATAAGGGTGTGTGGCTGACGTGTGGTTGTGATTGTGAGCAGAGTCTTTCAGCATGTATACGGACAGTTGTATACATTATCTGTATTCTGATGGCTCTATCTATTACTAATCAGCGCCGTGTATACGTTTAATCCGGTTCCAGTCGAAACTGTTGTATCTCTGTACATTAGTGACACGGCGAGCCCGCTATGTAGTTACTCGTCTCGGCAGCTTCCACCGGTGTATGGCAAATGATTATAAGGAATCAGTCTAGTCGTCAATACCGATGGTGTGACGTCACATGTCTGGGGTGGGGGACGCTGCGCCCTTCCGGTGGGTCATGGCCTAGAAAGACTCTTCCCACGCAGGGGGGCGTGGACTGTCATTGACTCTTCCAGGTAATATACTTGCCGTACGTTCTTGCGACTGCGAGTGCAACGCTCACCGGTACCGACATGGATGGAGCGCCTCCTAGCTGAC
>NW_025725966.1:102500-107500 GCF_021461395.2 Schistocerca americana | reverse complement strand
TTAAAGGATTTAAAGTGTACTCATTCCGATTACGGGGCCTCGGATGAGTCCCGTATCGTTATTTTTCGTCACTACCTCCCCGTGCCGGGAGTGGGTAATTTGCGCGCCTGCTGCCTTCCTTGGATGTGGTAGCCGTTTCTCAGGCTCCCTCTCCGGAATCGAACCCTGATTCCCCGTTACCCGTTACAACCATGGTAGGCGCAGAACCTACCATCGACAGTTGATAAGGCAGACATTTGAAAGATGCGTCGCCGGTACGAGGACCGTGCGATCAGCCCAAAGTTATTCAGAGTCACCAAGGCAAACGGACCGGACGAGCCGACCGATTGGTTTTGATCTAATAAAAGCGTCCCTTCCATCTCTGGTCGGGACTCTGTTTGCATGTATTAGCTCTAGAATTACCACAGTTATCCAAGTAACGTGGGTACGATCTAAGGAACCATAACTGATTTAATGAGCCATTCGCGGTTTCACCTTAATGCGGCTTGTACTGAGACATGCATGGCTTAATCTTTGAGACAAGCATATGACTACTGGCAGGATCAACCAGGGAGCTGCGTCAACTAGAGCTGAGCAGCCGGCCGCCCGGGAGTGTGTCCCGGGGGCCCGCGCGAACACGCAAGCGTCCGCTCAATTATTCTGCAAACAGGAGGAGGCTGAGCTCCCCTGCACAATACACCTCGAAACCCTCTCAGGTCCCGGCGGCGCGCAGCGCCGTCCTAAGTACTTGGTCGGGTTCGAGAGAGGCGCAATCGCCCGGAGTTTGGCGAGTAGACGCTTTAGGTGCGACCACCCGTGCTCCCAACTGAGCTTGCCGCTGCCGACAGAGGCCCGGGAGCGTGCTGTCGTGGCATTGCCGGCGGGAGACAACACGCGCCACCTACGGTGACCGGCAGCTCCAACGCCAGCGCCACAGAAGGACAAAAGCCCCACTTGGGTGCCGAAGCGAACTCTCCCAGCACAGCGCACGCGCCAACACGTCCGCACAGCTGCGATACAAACCACCTGCGAGAACCGCAGAGGCGACCGAGCAGCAGACGGCGTCGCGGCGCCGAGCGCCGGGCGGCGGCGCATCCTCAGCGCACACAGTCCTCAATCGGACCAGCACACTGCAGATGTCCACCGCGCTTCGCACCGGGCCCGCGAGGACCTACTTTGGCCGCACGGCGCCGCGTGCAGGGTGCGCCGGCGCGCAGCTGCGCCGCCTGCCGCCTCCGTCGGCCGGCGCGCCTGCCACTGGCCGCCCCCACCAGCCGGCTGTAGCGCGTGCGCCCACGCACCGCGCGGCCAGCACGCCGGGAGGCCCCCCCTCACCGGCCGGGGACGGTCCCACCCAGCCACCGCCGCGTATCGCTTCACACCCAGATGCCATTCACGTTCGTGGGCATGGTGGGTATCGCTGGAACAACCGGTTGGTAGCTCAACCGATCGTCGCCATCACTGATTCACCTCTAGCGAGAACAACCGCACCACAACGGTTTACCAGTTGTTCATTTGCATAACGTCACCAGCAAACGTAGGCGTCCATCGCCATTTGCAAATTCAACGATTGTTGCATGCCTGTGTCAGGTGTCACGACACACTATGTCTGCCCACATACACGCAACAACATGTGCACGCTTCGCGAACACGTGGAAGGTGGCCCCCGTACGTATGCGATGTCCATTGCGCGAACGACTGTCAACCGGCCTCTGTCGCATGTCGCAGATGTGGAACGCAGTGCACCATGCTATCACGGTGTGTGAGAAGAGACGACTACGTCTGACAACACGCGCCACTACATCAACAGACGGCTCATGCTGATCGCCATCCAGGGCATACCACACTGCAATCCAGCTCTTATAGGGAGACGACACGTAGCTGAGTGCACAACATTTGGACCGCATGGTTCGCCGTTGTTGGCGCAGTCGTTGTACGGTCACATGTACCACGATGTATCATTCAGTACATGAGGACCAATGTGCAGTACAGTGTGTGATTTGGACGTACAACATCAGCGGACAGTTGACACAGGCCGTACCACAGCGTAGGCTAAGTGCTTCGCACATGCGAATGCCAATGAACAACTGCAAATGCCAATGAACAACTGCAAAGGGCATTGAGCATGTACGTCCTGCTGCCATCCACATTACAGTGTATAGCTGCAAGGTGTTTAACATGAAGCGATACACTGGGGACCGGGCAGTGCGAGTAGCAAACTATATTGCGGGGGTTGCAGTTAGGCAACACTACACTAATTTAACGCGTCGTATGACAATTACAGAGCAGGTTAAGGCCCAACGTGTGTTGGGTTAAGGCCCAACGTGTGTTGGGTTAAGGCCCAACGTGTGTTGGGTTAAGGCCCAACGTGTGTTGGGTTAAGGCCCAACGTGTGTTGGGTTAAGGCCCAACGTGTGTTGGGTTAAGGCCCAACGTGTGTTGGGTTAAGGCCCAACGTGTGTTGGGTTAAGGCCCAACGTGTGTTGGGTTAAGGCCCAACGTGTGTTGGGTTAAGGCCCAACGTGTGTTGGGTTAAGGCCCAACGTGTGTTGGGTTAAGGCCCAACGTGTGTTGGGTTAAGGCCCAACGTGTGTTGGGTTAAGGCCCAACGTGTGTTGGGTTAAGGCCCAACGTGTGTTGGGTTACGTTAAGGGGCAATGTGGGTTACGTTAAGGGGCAATGTGGGTTACGTTAAGGGGCAATGTGGGTTACGTTACGGCGCAATATAGGTTACGTTACGGCGCAATATAGGTTACGTTAAGGCGCAATATCGGTTACGTTAAGGCGCAATACAGGTTACGTTAAGGCGCAATACAGGTTACGTTAAGGCGCAATACAGGTTACGTTAAGGCGCAATACAGGTTACGTTAAGGCGCAATACAGGTTACGTTAAGGCGCAATACAGGTTACGTTAAGGCGCAATACAGGTTACGTTAAGGCGCAATGCAGGTTACGTTAAGGCGCAATGCAGGTTACGTTAAGGCGCAATACAGGTTACGTTAAGGCGCAATACAGGTTACGTTAAGGCGCAATACAGGTTACGTTAAGGCGCAATACAGGTTACGTTAAGGCGCAATACAGGTTACGTTAAGGCGCAATACAGGTTACGTTAAGGCGCAATACAGGTTACGTTAAGGCGCAATACAGGTTACGTTAAGGCGCAATACAGGTTACGTTAAGGCGCAATACAGGTTACGTTAAGGCGCAATACAGGTTACGTTAAGGCGCAATACAGGTTACGTTAAGGCGCAATACAGGTTACGTTAAGGCGCAATACAGGTTACGTTAAGGCGCAATACAGGTTACGTTAAGGCGCAATACAGGTTACGTTAAGGCGCAATACAGGTTACGTTAAGGCGCAATACAGGTTACGTTAAGGCGCAATACAGGTTACGTTAAGGCGCAATACAGGTTACGTTAAGGCGCAATACAGGTTAGGTTAAGGCGCAATACAGGTTAGGTTAAGGCGCAATACAGGTTAGGTTAAGGTACGACATAGGTTAGGTTAAGGTACGACATAGGTTAGGTTAAGGTACGACATAGGTTAGGTTAAGGTACGACATAGGTTAGGTTAAGGTACGACATAGGTTAGGTTAAGGTACGACATAGGTTAGGTTAAGGTACGACATAGGTTAGGTTAAGGTACGACATAGGTTAGGTTAAGGTACGACATAGGTTAGGTTAAGGTACGACATAGGTTAGGTTAAGGTACGACATAGGTTAGGTTAAGGTACGACATAGGTTAGGTTAAGGTACGACATAGGTTAGGTTAAGGTACGACATAGGTTAGGTTAAGGTACGACATAGGTTAGGTTAAGGTACGACATAGGTTAGGTTAAGGTACGACATAGGTTAGGTTAAGGTACGACATAGGTTAGGTTAAGGTACGACATAGGTTAGGTTAAGGTACGACATAGGTTAGGTTAAGGTACGACATAGGTTAGGTTAAGGTACGACATAGGTTAGGTTAAGGTACGACATAGGTTAGGTTAAGGTACGACATAGGTTAGGTTAAGGTACGACATAGGTTAGGTTAAGGTACGACATAGGTTAGGTTAAGGTACGACATAGGTTAGGTTAAGGTACGACATAGGTTAGGTTAAGGTACGACATAGGTTAGGTTAAGGTACGACATAGGTTAGGTTAAGGTACGACATAGGTTAGGTTAAGGTACGACATAGGTTAGGTTACGGTACGACATAGGTTAGGTTACGGTACGACATAGGTTAGGTTACGGTACGACATAGGTTAGGTTACGGTACGACATAGGTTAGGTTACGGTACGACATAGGTTAGGTTACGGTACGACATAGGTTAGGTTACGGTACGACATAGGTTAGGTTACGGTACGACATAGGTTAGGTTACGGTACGACATAGGTTAGGTTACGGTACGATATAGGTTAGGTTACGGTACGATATAGGTTAGGTTAAGGTACACATTGTTGTAAGGAAAGGTTTAATGGGGGGCGGGGTGGGGCGGCCGGTTTGTTGATTGTGATTATAGTAAGTGGATGCCTGCGGCATCATCTGATTTGCCACGTCAGGATGCACCTTTGGCTCATGACAGGCGGCGCTCTCATTCCATGCTTGTGGCAGACCTGTGTCTTTCATTCCTGCCATTGTTTGTGTGCTGTGAGAGGAGGCAGTATTGTGATGTTGGGTGCACCCCTGTGTAGGACATGTGTGGGTGTTGGTGGCTTGGCTGAGCAATGGTGGTTGTCGGGTGGGTGGGATATTCTGTTTTCTGAGTGGACCTCCCAGTCTGGTTATGACAGTGTGGATTGTCTAATGTGGCGGAGAGGATGCACTGGGTGTTGTTCCATGCTGGTGCTTACATATTGTCTGTGTGCGTGTTACAGGCAGAGAGTAGTGCGTGATAAGGGTGTGTGGCTGACGTGTGGTTGTGATTGTGAGCAGAGTCTTTCAGCATGTATACGGACAGTTGTATACATTATCTGTATTCTGATGGCTCTATCTATTACTAATCAGCGCCGTGTATACGTTTAATCCGGTTCCAGT
>NW_025725966.1:90000-97500 GCF_021461395.2 Schistocerca americana | reverse complement strand
ATGCATGCAACAAAGGGTCCATGTTTATGTCCCAAAAAATGGGGCCACACACTGAACCCTGTGGGCATCCCTTCGTTATAGGTTTGGACACTACAGCACCTGGAGCGGAGATCCTAGCAACTCTATGTTGACAGTAATCCCTCAGACAGCCATATAGTGACACCGGACACTCAATTTCCCGCAAACGGGAGAAGAGCGCCGGCCACCACAGGCTATCGAAGGCACCAGATATATCCACCGTGATTCCTAATACATACCGACTGGTGGAGGAGCGAGCCGTGTCGGCTACTTTGTTAATGGCATCTGATGTCGATTTACCCTTCCTAAAGCCGTACTGCAACTCGCTCATGCCGCGCAGTATTCTGTGGCTTGACAGTCTATGCACGAGTAGCTTCTCCAGAGTCTTTCCCAGGACATCCAGCAGGCAGATCGGTCTATACGACTTAGGGACTGTAGGATCTTTATTCGGATCTTTCTTAATAATGACGACCTCCGCAGTTTTCCATTTCGTTGGGAAGCGTTGAGTTTCTAAGCAGTGGTTGAAAATAACTGTGAGACATGGAGCCAACTTACGTACCAGATGCTGCAGGACCTCCGCAGGAATTGCGTCTGGTCCTGGAGCCTTCCGCCTGGCGAAGGAATTTACTACATTTACTACCTCCTCCTGTGAGAAGGGGTAGACATTTAATTCATTATAGTATGGTTCCTCAGCTGCCTGTCTCAGCATGGCTTGCCTTTCAGTGTCGTTTCCTCGATCGTCATCTGGCAAGAGAACTCTGAGTAATTCCTCAGCAGTCTGTTGCCAGTTTGTCGTCATTATATCTGTGTCCGCTATCCTCACTGTTGACAGGAGCATTGGTGAGTGGATCTTCTCCCTCACAATCTTGTATGGAACCCCCCAGGGGTCCAAAACAAGATGCGAGTGGACAAAGTCCTCCCAACTTTTCTGTCTGTGCTTTATCAAGGATTCCTGAAAATTTCTTTTTTGCCTCCTGTAAATTGCCAAGTGATACTGTCTTGCGTCCTGGGTAAAGGCCCGTTGATAGAGACGACGAGCTCTCCTCATACCCTGCCGAAGCCTGGTAAGCTCAGGAGTCCACGGAGCTGTCGCTCTGCGGATGTACCTCTTCTTTAATGGCACAGAGGCAGCAACAGCCGTCTTTATAGAGGTTACAAGAACTTCAACTGCTTCATCGAGGACAAAAGCATTATTTACCAACTCTGGAGGACGGAACTCCGCCTCGAGCAGGTCCCAATTGGCTTTCCCATAGTCTAATTGCATTATCCATTCGTCAGAAACATGTACTACTCCTAGTGAAATTACAAATTCTATCAAGTTATGATCACTTGTTGTGTGTCCATCGTGTACATGCCAGTTTCTGATCTTATCTCTTACATTTTCCGTGGATAATGTTACATCAATATGTGATTCTGCACCCGCTCTACTTCTGTATGTGGGTGGATTTCCAGGTAGGTTCTCCACCTGGAGGTGGTGCTCCATTATCAGGTCCTCGAGTGCACTACCTCGAGCATCTTGTACAGGACTATGCCACAACGAGGATTTGGCATTGCTGTCCATAGTTATTATTACTAGATTTCCTTGTAGCGCTCTCAGGACACGAGAGAGATGTTGCAAATAGGGTTCGATGTTATCTCTAAATTGGCAATAAACATTTACTAAATACCAAGTCGTGTTCATTAGATTAACTTGAACTACTGAGATATGAGAAGTACAAAATTGTGTTATAACAGTTGTTTTAATTAATTTGTTCAAAATTATTATGGTAGACATGGGATTTGCCCCTGTTGAGATAACCTGAGCCGTCACAGGAAAGCCAGTGACCTTGCCAGAGGCGGAGTAAGGCTCCTGTATTAGTATTATATCTACCTCGTTTTCTTCAGTCATTTTTCTAAGTTCCTGTGTGACGGTATTACTTCTCATAGCATTTAATTGATAAACCTTGACGGATGCCATTACGGATGTCTAGTATAATAGTGATCTTCAGGCCACTTCTTGTAGGGATCAAAACCAATTCTCCCGTACATCATTACCATCTCTCTATAAAGCTTTTCTATGTCAAAAACCCTGCCCCGTCTTTGAAAGACCCTGTGAACTAGAATCAGTAACTCTTTGTGTTCACATGGCAGATTTAAAGATGCCAGCTGTATGCAATCAACGTCCTCCAGAGTTGGAAATGTTATTTTCTTCCCGTTTGGGTGCCCAGCACGTACAAGCTGTCTCAGAGCAACCATCAAAGTAGACGGCTCCTCTAGTCGTGATAACTTTATTGCGTCTTCACACATATTGTATACATCTCTGGGAGGACATGCATTATATGTTTGTTTATCTACTTTGTTACAAGGTGTATCTACAGACTGGGATAGGGTTAGCATCTGCAAAGGACCACCACCTGACACCAAATTATCTATCAAAATATCTACACTACGTGTTTGGTCTGCTTCTGTACTCGCCGAGGGCGCCGTCCTCTCTTCTTCCTCGACCGGCAAGGATTCAGCTGTCGCTGGCCCCGCGCTGCTCGCACCTCCAGTAGCCCCCAATGCCTCAGGTGGCACAGGGGGCCCATCCCGGGCCGATTCTGACCTGTTGGAAATTAACCTCCACCAACGCTCCGCGTCCCTTGCTTTCTTGCTAGGAGATTTATGGTTCTTTTTCGCACCCTTCTTATGGTTCTCCATAATCGGTGCGTTGTATCTGTCGTTGCAATAGTAGTTTGTATGTCGCACATTCCTTTCCAGGTGTGCGACATGTTCTCTTTCTGTACATGCAAGGTATGCAGACCGGGGGGGGAGGCCTGTCTTGAACAGTTTTTCTTGTCATGGCCGTCATGGCCACAATGTGCACAGACTGAATTCTTAATTTCACAGTACTTGGCCACATGGCCGTAATCTTGACATTTGGTACATCTAGGTACCGCTGTGTAGTCTTTTATGGAAACTGCACTGTACCCAACGTACAGTCTATTGGTCTTAATTATAATTTTCCTCATCTCTGGTGCTATTTCCGCAACGTGATGTACAGTTGTACGATCACGAGGACCAGTCTTAAATCTCAGTTTAAACTTTTCTAAGAATTCCTCTCGTTTCATCTGTTCTTCGAAATTTTGTGTGTAAATGCAATCCATGATATCATCCTGTGTCATGTATGTCGGTATATCATATAACATCATTAGTGGACGCCTTTTTCGCGGTTTCTCACAAGTGAAGTGCTGTTTTAACTGTGGATTATTTATTAGTTTGTCTGAATCTTCTGGGGAGGCTACTTCTACAATTAATAAATTTTTTGTTGTTCTTACTGCATTTATTCTTATTTTATCTTTCTTTGGGTTTATACTTTTTTCAAAGTTTTCTTTTGCTTTCTTTATATCCTCTCCCTTTTTTGGTTTAACAAACAAGGTCGGGACAACTTTCTCAACGTTCTGCTTTATTACCTCCTGCACTTTTTGTCTCACTGTAGAAGTTGCAGCAGCTGCTGCATATGTCTTGACAGGCTTTTGTAGTTCTTTTCTTAGTCTCTCGTTTTCGGCTTGTACTTCAGAGTACTTGCCTTCTAGTCGCGCGTGGGCTAACGCCCATTGCGCAATCGTCTCCTTGAGCACTCTTACTTGCTCGGCATTTATTTTGCCGTGTTTTACACTTCGATCGAATAGTCGAAGGAAGTGTGAATGTCGGTCAACGACCGACATATCATCGCCCACGTCATCCTCGAAAATAGGAGCATCATGCTCCGAAGCGCCAGCATCACTCTCTTTGTCGTCAGCCATGATTTTTAAGAGAGTGAGAAAAAGAAGACCCGTCTGATAACCCCCGACCGGTTCCACGGGCATGAGGGGGGGCAAAGCAGCTTGTCCACCAGTCCTGCCCCGGGACCAAGGGCATTTTATCTAGCTGCATAGGTTAAGGGCGCCGTTCCCAACGTCCTTGTCCTCCTCGCCAGCCGTGTCTCCCGAGATTTCTCCCGTCCCTTCCCCGCCGAGTGCCCCCCGCACTCCGGGAAGGCGGATTCACCTCCCGCGCTTCACCTCTTACTAGGCCAGGTTCCCACCTGATGGCCTAGGACCCGGTCCTACTCAGGTGCCGGGCCGGTCCCCCAGACTTTCAGAAGATCGCGCCCATCTAACCTAGCCGCTCGATGTCACCACCTCACGGTTTGACGGAACGTGCCTCAAGGCACGGCGAAAGGCCCTCGGCGGCTCGGGTCGCGATCCCTCCCAGGCAGGCACGGCTGACGGAAACCGGGCGCAGATGCACGGTAGGCGCTCCGGGGACTTTTAACGTCGTCCAAGACGTGAGGAACTGCGGCGGGAGGACCGCAGGGTTCCGGGATCGTCGTGAGACTTACCCTCATACCCTCGCCCAACCACCGCGCTCAACTCAGGGGAGACAGGTGTTGTGTCTCCCGTAACGCAGCTTCCCCTGCGCCATGCACCCTTTGCTTTCGCTTGGGTTGGGGGCATTTAACGTCCTGCCAGGACGGGAGTTTTACGTCCTACCTTGACACACGACAACCCACACCTATCGACGCAGCCCGGAAGGTGTTAAAGGAGTCAGTCCGGGTCTTATATGTGGAGTTTTACATCAACGAGACGGTGCGGCACTCAAACCCGAGTTACGTTCCCCGGAGGGTCTCCACACGTACTGGGGGATCATGACCGACCATGTCTCACCCACCGCTTTTGATAATTCACGGTGGGCCAGTGCGGACCAGTGTGGGTTGCACCCAGTTAAGGGCTAGCCTTTTAACGTCATGCATGGACGGCCCTTCCCGTGTTAGCTTCACCCCATCTTGTGGGGGTACTGAGCCCCAGGGCCACGTCAAGGCCACGGGATAGGACATTACGGTCCCCGCCCCACTCAGGTTCCTCTGAGCCCTGCTGAAGACAATACTTTCAGGGAATCAGAGGGTCTCCTGGCGGTTTTAACCCAGTTATCGGGAGGCAACACACCTCCCCCGGGTGGCGCCACGCAGACCGCTTTCCCAGGGAGTAGATAGGGACAGTATTGTACATGGCTTTTCTGGGTCGGGTTTCCCCTTGCCAGAGGTGGATTCTCGTCAGGGATCCCCGAGCCTTCGCTCATACTCCCTTCAAATCCAACCCATGTATCCACTACCCAACTCCACCACAACGAAGGAAACCAGCTTGGAAAAACTACCCCCTTTCTGGGGGAATGGACCTTCCATTTGAAGAGCGCCTTTAGCCACCCTATTTGGGTGCCCACGGGGAACCACGTGGAGGCAGCGCCGCCACTGCTGATGGCGACCCTATTCATCAGCAGTATAGCATCCACTTACAGCATGTTCGTAATAAGGAGGTGCTCAGGGGGACAACCTGTAGTCACCAGGCTGGCCACGCCCACATGCTGTCGATCGAGAGTTTCCCAGGATCTCAGCCAGTCTCTGTCAATATATTTGTTCCTTTTCCCCTCCGACATACCCTTCTCGCCACTGGTGTCCCAGGATACATGTAGAGGCATCATCGGTGGTTCTGAGAGGAAGCTCGTCACCCCTCCACACTCAGCCATGTCTCCTCCAAGTGCGCAAGATATCAGGGCTGTTTCGGAATCATGGGTGTCCTTCTGTGCTTTACCTGTAACGTTCCCATGATGTCTTTGGTCGCTTTTCTGAATATCCAGAGAACCTAGATATTTTAAGCCAGGTCACTGAGGATCATGGTAACTTCTCTGATGTCAAAAGCTTCCTCAGCAAATAATTTGATTGCTGAGTAGCTCTCTTTAGTTTGGAGCAGTGTTTGTTTACTCCTGAAGGATTCAGGACCCACTGCCTCAATGAGCTTACCTCTGGGCTCTGCATATTGTGTGCAGGTGTAAAGTATGTGGTTTGTGTCTTCTTCTTCACCACATGTACATCTGGTGCTTTCCTCTATACCCAGGTCGCAGATCTTCTTTTTCAGCCCATGGTCTGTCAGTAGGCAGGTTAGGGAGTATGGTGGGATTATAGCCCTCCGCCAGCCTTTCTGCCACATTCCCACATCTGGTACCCAGTTGTATGTTTCCCTTCCAGTCAGTCCCTGGTTCCATCTGTTCTGCCACTCCTCCTGCAACATAAACTCTATTCTTTTTTTAGTACTACATCTAGGATTTTGCCCAGCAATATTTCTTGGAGCTTGGAACCCGGCAACCAGGCCAACCACCTCATGTCTTGCGTAGTATAGCAAGGCTGCCTTCACTACCTCTAGGTCCAGTGGCAAGCTTCCCGTTAACACCTGTAGGGCATCAGTTGACACAGTCCTGCAAGCTTTGGTCATCTGCAATAGAAATGGCCTTTGTATTGCGTCCAGTATCCTTTTTACATACCTGTGCTTTGTGCGATGTGCCCATGCTGCTGCACCGTATCTACAGACAGAGAGGCATAAGCCCTGGTACATCAGTTTTAGGGACTTCTTCTGCAGGCCCCACTCTGTTCTAGTAACCCTCAATAGCAAGCCTGAGATGGCACCTAGCTTTCTCTGGATGTTTTTCACATGTGGTGTGAAAAGGAGTCTTTCATCAAGGGTTACCCCCAGGTATGTGGCCTCTGAGACGAATTTTATGTTACCCCCCTCGAATGGGATTATTGGCGGTCTATTCCTGTCAAAACTGCCTTTGATGGTCATGGCTACTGTTTTGTGTTTGGATATCCCTAGCTTGTTCTTTTTGGTCCATTCGCTTACCTCCTTTAGGGCTCGCATTGCTCGGTCTTCTACTTGTTTACGGCTCTGTCCCCTAACGATAATGGCTAGGTCATCAGCGTATGCCACTTTTGTCCATTGATCACCCTCCTTCTCGTTTACTATCTCGTCGAAGACAAGGTTCCATAGGAATGGGCCACAAATGGAGCCTTGTGGGCATCCCTTGGTGACTGTTTTCTCTACACATCCGGCCCTGTTATTAACTACAACTGTCCTGTTCTTAAAATAGTCCACCATCAGATCATAGAGGTTACGTGGGCACTGGATTTTTCTTAGGCGTCTCATGACACTAGGCCACCAGAGGTTGTCGAAGGCGCCTGCTATGTCTACAAAGATAACCACTACATACTTTTCATCACATTGAACGTTGCTAAGGAGCTGCCTAATGGCCATTTCAGTTGAGGCACCTTTACGGAACCCAAACTGGTTTGGGGCCTTGAGCCCTGATTCGTCATACAACTTGTCAAGGCGATTTACGACTAGGCGTTCTAAGACCTTCGCTATGATAGGGAGCAGGCATATTGGGCGGTATGACTTTGGCTCATCCCTGGGCTTTTCTTCTGATTTGAGCAGAATGCACACATTACCCTTTTTCCACTCATCTGGGACCTTTCTTTCCTGCAGACAGCTGTTATATAGGTCCACCAGGAGATGGGGACTCGTGTGCCAGACCCTCTTTATTATTTTGTCATCAATTTCATCTGGGCCTGTCGCCTCAAGTCAGCAAGAGTTGCACTCCACCATGGAACTGGGTTCTGCACACGAGTTCGCTTTCTCATGGATCTGCTGCAGG
>NW_025725966.1:80000-82500 GCF_021461395.2 Schistocerca americana | reverse complement strand
CACAGGCCGTACCACAGCGTAGGCTAAGTGCTTCGCACATGCGAATGCCAATGAACAACTGCAAATGCCAATGAACAACTGCAAAGGGCATTGAGCATGTACGTCCTGCTGCCATCCACATTACAGTGTATAGCTGCAAGGTGTTTAACATGAAGCGATACACTGGGGACCGGGCAGTGCGAGTAGCAAACTATATTGCGGGGGTTGCAGTTAGGCAACACTACACTAATTTAACGCGTCGTATGACAATTACAGAGCAGGTTAAGGCCCAACGTGTGTTGGGTTAAGGCCCAACGTGTGTTGGGTTAAGGCCCAACGTGTGTTGGGTTAAGGCCCAACGTGTGTTGGGTTAAGGCCCAACGTGTGTTGGGTTAAGGCCCAACGTGTGTTGGGTTAAGGCCCAACGTGTGTTGGGTTAAGGCCCAACGTGTGTTGGGTTAAGGCCCAACGTGTGTTGGGTTAAGGCCCAACGTGTGTTGGGTTAAGGCCCAACGTGTGTTGGGTTAAGGCCCAACGTGTGTTGGGTTAAGGCCCAACGTGTGTTGGGTTAAGGCCCAACGTGTGTTGGGTTAAGGCCCAACGTGTGTTGGGTTAAGGCCCAACGTGTGTTGGGTTACGTTAAGGGGCAATGTGGGTTACGTTAAGGGGCAATGTGGGTTACGTTAAGGGGCAATGTGGGTTACGTTACGGCGCAATATAGGTTACGTTACGGCGCAATATAGGTTACGTTAAGGCGCAATATCGGTTACGTTAAGGCGCAATACAGGTTACGTTAAGGCGCAATACAGGTTACGTTAAGGCGCAATACAGGTTACGTTAAGGCGCAATACAGGTTACGTTAAGGCGCAATACAGGTTACGTTAAGGCGCAATACAGGTTACGTTAAGGCGCAATACAGGTTACGTTAAGGCGCAATGCAGGTTACGTTAAGGCGCAATGCAGGTTACGTTAAGGCGCAATACAGGTTACGTTAAGGCGCAATACAGGTTACGTTAAGGCGCAATACAGGTTACGTTAAGGCGCAATACAGGTTACGTTAAGGCGCAATACAGGTTACGTTAAGGCGCAATACAGGTTACGTTAAGGCGCAATACAGGTTACGTTAAGGCGCAATACAGGTTACGTTAAGGCGCAATACAGGTTACGTTAAGGCGCAATACAGGTTACGTTAAGGCGCAATACAGGTTACGTTAAGGCGCAATACAGGTTACGTTAAGGCGCAATACAGGTTACGTTAAGGCGCAATACAGGTTACGTTAAGGCGCAATACAGGTTACGTTAAGGCGCAATACAGGTTACGTTAAGGCGCAATACAGGTTACGTTAAGGCGCAATACAGGTTACGTTAAGGCGCAATACAGGTTACGTTAAGGCGCAATACAGGTTACGTTAAGGCGCAATACAGGTTAGGTTAAGGCGCAATACAGGTTAGGTTAAGGCGCAATACAGGTTAGGTTAAGGTACGACATAGGTTAGGTTAAGGTACGACATAGGTTAGGTTAAGGTACGACATAGGTTAGGTTAAGGTACGACATAGGTTAGGTTAAGGTACGACATAGGTTAGGTTAAGGTACGACATAGGTTAGGTTAAGGTACGACATAGGTTAGGTTAAGGTACGACATAGGTTAGGTTAAGGTACGACATAGGTTAGGTTAAGGTACGACATAGGTTAGGTTAAGGTACGACATAGGTTAGGTTAAGGTACGACATAGGTTAGGTTAAGGTACGACATAGGTTAGGTTAAGGTACGACATAGGTTAGGTTAAGGTACGACATAGGTTAGGTTAAGGTACGACATAGGTTAGGTTAAGGTACGACATAGGTTAGGTTAAGGTACGACATAGGTTAGGTTAAGGTACGACATAGGTTAGGTTAAGGTACGACATAGGTTAGGTTAAGGTACGACATAGGTTAGGTTAAGGTACGACATAGGTTAGGTTAAGGTACGACATAGGTTAGGTTAAGGTACGACATAGGTTAGGTTAAGGTACGACATAGGTTAGGTTAAGGTACGACATAGGTTAGGTTAAGGTACGACATAGGTTAGGTTAAGGTACGACATAGGTTAGGTTAAGGTACGACATAGGTTAGGTTAAGGTACGACATAGGTTAGGTTAAGGTACGACATAGGTTAGGTTAAGGTACGACATAGGTTAGGTTACGGTACGACATAGGTTAGGTTACGGTACGACATAGGTTAGGTTACGGTACGACATAGGTTAGGTTACGGTACGACATAGGTTAGGTTACGGTACGACATAGGTTAGGTTACGGTACGACATAGGTTAGGTTACGGTACGACATAGGTTAGGTTACGGTACGACATAGGTTAGGTTACGGTACGACATAGGTTAGGTTACGGTACGATATAGGTTAGGTTACGGTACGATATAGGTTAGGTTAAGGTACACATTGTTGTAAGGAAAGGTTTAATGGGGGGCGGGGTGGGGCGGCCGGTTTGTTGATTGTGATTATAGTAAGTGGATGCCTGCGGCATCAT
>NW_025725966.1:57500-75000 GCF_021461395.2 Schistocerca americana | reverse complement strand
TACGTCTTACCGACTGTGCGGGTCTCACCAGAGCGAGCCTGTGGGCCCACACACTGGCCCCATACCCCACAATCGGTGCGAGGATAGAGTTATGATACATTTTGGTAGCCACAGGTGGTACATGGAATCGTCTTTGGCCTATACTTATCAACTTGTTGAAGATATTTGTGGCCTTTATCGCAACATGACCTATATGTGGAGTATATGACCAGGCCTCGTCGATATATACGCCTAGATATCTTAAGGTTTTTTGTCTTGTGACTATTCTGTTGTTTATTCTTACTGTGGGATCACGTGCAAGCTTTCCCTTTAGCAATATATATGATGACTTATGTGGTGCAATCTGTAACTTAGAGTCACTGCACCACCGCATTAATATTTCTGATGCAAGTGCAGCTCGATTTTCTACTTCCAGACGACTGTTACCCTCCACCATTATGAAGAGGTCATCAGCATAGGCAACCGCACCAAGTACTGCATTGCTTTCTTGTAATGCATGCAACAAAGGGTCCATGTTTATGTCCCAAAAAATGGGGCCACACACTGAACCCTGTGGGCATCCCTTCGTTATAGGTTTGGACACTACAGCACCTGGAGCGGAGATCCTAGCAACTCTATGTTGACAGTAATCCCTCAGACAGCCATATAGTGACACCGGACACTCAATTTCCCGCAAACGGGAGAAGAGCGCCGGCCACCACAGGCTATCGAAGGCACCAGATATATCCACCGTGATTCCTAATACATACCGACTGGTGGAGGAGCGAGCCGTGTCGGCTACTTTGTTAATGGCATCTGATGTCGATTTACCCTTCCTAAAGCCGTACTGCAACTCGCTCATGCCGCGCAGTATTCTGTGGCTTGACAGTCTATGCACGAGTAGCTTCTCCAGAGTCTTTCCCAGGACATCCAGCAGGCAGATCGGTCTATACGACTTAGGGACTGTAGGATCTTTATTCGGATCTTTCTTAATAATGACGACCTCCGCAGTTTTCCATTTCGTTGGGAAGCGTTGAGTTTCTAAGCAGTGGTTGAAAATAACTGTGAGACATGGAGCCAACTTACGTACCAGATGCTGCAGGACCTCCGCAGGAATTGCGTCTGGTCCTGGAGCCTTCCGCCTGGCGAAGGAATTTACTACATTTACTACCTCCTCCTGTGAGAAGGGGTAGACATTTAATTCATTATAGTATGGTTCCTCAGCTGCCTGTCTCAGCATGGCTTGCCTTTCAGTGTCGTTTCCTCGATCGTCATCTGGCAAGAGAACTCTGAGTAATTCCTCAGCAGTCTGTTGCCAGTTTGTCGTCATTATATCTGTGTCCGCTATCCTCACTGTTGACAGGAGCATTG
Source organism: Schistocerca americana (assembly GCF_021461395.2). Taxonomy (NCBI): domain Eukaryota; kingdom Metazoa; phylum Arthropoda; class Insecta; order Orthoptera; family Acrididae; genus Schistocerca; species Schistocerca americana. The sequence continues at coordinate 73,650 of NW_025725966.1, read as the reverse complement.
GTGAGTGGATCTTCTCCCTCACAATCTTGTATGGAACCCCCCAGGGGTCCAAAACAAGATGCGAGTGGACAAAGTCCTCCCAACTTTTCTGTCTGTGCTTTATCAAGGATTCCTGAAAATTTCTTTTTTGCCTCCTGTAAATTGCCAAGTGATACTGTCTTGCGTCCTGGGTAAAGGCCCGTTGATAGAGACGACGAGCTCTCCTCATACCCTGCCGAAGCCTGGTAAGCTCAGGAGTCCACGGAGCTGTCGCTCTGCGGATGTACCTCTTCTTTAATGGCACAGAGGCAGCAACAGCCGTCTTTATAGAGGTTACAAGAACTTCAACTGCTTCATCGAGGACAAAAGCATTATTTACCAACTCTGGAGGACGGAACTCCGCCTCGAGCAGGTCCCAATTGGCTTTCCCATAGTCTAATTGCATTATCCATTCGTCAGAAACATGTACTACTCCTAGTGAAATTACAAATTCTATCAAGTTATGATCACTTGTTGTGTGTCCATCGTGTACATGCCAGTTTCTGATCTTATCTCTTACATTTTCCGTGGATAATGTTACATCAATATGTGATTCTGCACCCGCTCTACTTCTGTATGTGGGTGGATTTCCAGGTAGGTTCTCCACCTGGAGGTGGTGCTCCATTATCAGGTCCTCGAGTGCACTACCTCGAGCATCTTGTACAGGACTATGCCACAACGAGGATTTGGCATTGCTGTCCATAGTTATTATTACTAGATTTCCTTGTAGCGCTCTCAGGACACGAGAGAGATGTTGCAAATAGGGTTCGATGTTATCTCTAAATTGGCAATAAACATTTACTAAATACCAAGTCGTGTTCATTAGATTAACTTGAACTACTGAGATATGAGAAGTACAAAATTGTGTTATAACAGTTGTTTTAATTAATTTGTTCAAAATTATTATGGTAGACATGGGATTTGCCCCTGTTGAGATAACCTGAGCCGTCACAGGAAAGCCAGTGACCTTGCCAGAGGCGGAGTAAGGCTCCTGTATTAGTATTATATCTACCTCGTTTTCTTCAGTCATTTTTCTAAGTTCCTGTGTGACGGTATTACTTCTCATAGCATTTAATTGATAAACCTTGACGGATGCCATTACGGATGTCTAGTATAATAGTGATCTTCAGGCCACTTCTTGTAGGGATCAAAACCAATTCTCCCGTACATCATTACCATCTCTCTATAAAGCTTTTCTATGTCAAAAACCCTGCCCCGTCTTTGAAAGACCCTGTGAACTAGAATCAGTAACTCTTTGTGTTCACATGGCAGATTTAAAGATGCCAGCTGTATGCAATCAACGTCCTCCAGAGTTGGAAATGTTATTTTCTTCCCGTTTGGGTGCCCAGCACGTACAAGCTGTCTCAGAGCAACCATCAAAGTAGACGGCTCCTCTAGTCGTGATAACTTTATTGCGTCTTCACACATATTGTATACATCTCTGGGAGGACATGCATTATATGTTTGTTTATCTACTTTGTTACAAGGTGTATCTACAGACTGGGATAGGGTTAGCATCTGCAAAGGACCACCACCTGACACCAAATTATCTATCAAAATATCTACACTACGTGTTTGGTCTGCTTCTGTACTCGCCGAGGGCGCCGTCCTCTCTTCTTCCTCGACCGGCAAGGATTCAGCTGTCGCTGGCCCCGCGCTGCTCGCACCTCCAGTAGCCCCCAATGCCTCAGGTGGCACAGGGGGCCCATCCCGGGCCGATTCTGACCTGTTGGAAATTAACCTCCACCAACGCTCCGCGTCCCTTGCTTTCTTGCTAGGAGATTTATGGTTCTTTTTCGCACCCTTCTTATGGTTCTCCATAATCGGTGCGTTGTATCTGTCGTTGCAATAGTAGTTTGTATGTCGCACATTCCTTTCCAGGTGTGCGACATGTTCTCTTTCTGTACATGCAAGGTATGCAGACCGGGGGGGGAGGCCTGTCTTGAACAGTTTTTCTTGTCATGGCCGTCATGGCCACAATGTGCACAGACTGAATTCTTAATTTCACAGTACTTGGCCACATGGCCGTAATCTTGACATTTGGTACATCTAGGTACCGCTGTGTAGTCTTTTATGGAAACTGCACTGTACCCAACGTACAGTCTATTGGTCTTAATTATAATTTTCCTCATCTCTGGTGCTATTTCCGCAACGTGATGTACAGTTGTACGATCACGAGGACCAGTCTTAAATCTCAGTTTAAACTTTTCTAAGAATTCCTCTCGTTTCATCTGTTCTTCGAAATTTTGTGTGTAAATGCAATCCATGATATCATCCTGTGTCATGTATGTCGGTATATCATATAACATCATTAGTGGACGCCTTTTTCGCGGTTTCTCACAAGTGAAGTGCTGTTTTAACTGTGGATTATTTATTAGTTTGTCTGAATCTTCTGGGGAGGCTACTTCTACAATTAATAAATTTTTTGTTGTTCTTACTGCATTTATTCTTATTTTATCTTTCTTTGGGTTTATACTTTTTTCAAAGTTTTCTTTTGCTTTCTTTATATCCTCTCCCTTTTTTGGTTTAACAAACAAGGTCGGGACAACTTTCTCAACGTTCTGCTTTATTACCTCCTGCACTTTTTGTCTCACTGTAGAAGTTGCAGCAGCTGCTGCATATGTCTTGACAGGCTTTTGTAGTTCTTTTCTTAGTCTCTCGTTTTCGGCTTGTACTTCAGAGTACTTGCCTTCTAGTCGCGCGTGGGCTAACGCCCATTGCGCAATCGTCTCCTTGAGCACTCTTACTTGCTCGGCATTTATTTTGCCGTGTTTTACACTTCGATCGAATAGTCGAAGGAAGTGTGAATGTCGGTCAACGACCGACATATCATCGCCCACGTCATCCTCGAAAATAGGAGCATCATGCTCCGAAGCGCCAGCATCACTCTCTTTGTCGTCAGCCATGATTTTTAAGAGAGTGAGAAAAAGAAGACCCGTCTGATAACCCCCGACCGGTTCCACGGGCATGAGGGGGGGCAAAGCAGCTTGTCCACCAGTCCTGCCCCGGGACCAAGGGCATTTTATCTAGCTGCATAGGTTAAGGGCGCCGTTCCCAACGTCCTTGTCCTCCTCGCCAGCCGTGTCTCCCGAGATTTCTCCCGTCCCTTCCCCGCCGAGTGCCCCCCGCACTCCGGGAAGGCGGATTCACCTCCCGCGCTTCACCTCTTACTAGGCCAGGTTCCCACCTGATGGCCTAGGACCCGGTCCTACTCAGGTGCCGGGCCGGTCCCCCAGACTTTCAGAAGATCGCGCCCATCTAACCTAGCCGCTCGATGTCACCACCTCACGGTTTGACGGAACGTGCCTCAAGGCACGGCGAAAGGCCCTCGGCGGCTCGGGTCGCGATCCCTCCCAGGCAGGCACGGCTGACGGAAACCGGGCGCAGATGCACGGTAGGCGCTCCGGGGACTTTTAACGTCGTCCAAGACGTGAGGAACTGCGGCGGGAGGACCGCAGGGTTCCGGGATCGTCGTGAGACTTACCCTCATACCCTCGCCCAACCACCGCGCTCAACTCAGGGGAGACAGGTGTTGTGTCTCCCGTAACGCAGCTTCCCCTGCGCCATGCACCCTTTGCTTTCGCTTGGGTTGGGGGCATTTAACGTCCTGCCAGGACGGGAGTTTTACGTCCTACCTTGACACACGACAACCCACACCTATCGACGCAGCCCGGAAGGTGTTAAAGGAGTCAGTCCGGGTCTTATATGTGGAGTTTTACATCAACGAGACGGTGCGGCACTCAAACCCGAGTTACGTTCCCCGGAGGGTCTCCACACGTACTGGGGGATCATGACCGACCATGTCTCACCCACCGCTTTTGATAATTCACGGTGGGCCAGTGCGGACCAGTGTGGGTTGCACCCAGTTAAGGGCTAGCCTTTTAACGTCATGCATGGACGGCCCTTCCCGTGTTAGCTTCACCCCATCTTGTGGGGGTACTGAGCCCCAGGGCCACGTCAAGGCCACGGGATAGGACATTACGGTCCCCGCCCCACTCAGGTTCCTCTGAGCCCTGCTGAAGACAATACTTTCAGGGAATCAGAGGGTCTCCTGGCGGTTTTAACCCAGTTATCGGGAGGCAACACACCTCCCCCGGGTGGCGCCACGCAGACCGCTTTCCCAGGGAGTAGATAGGGACAGTATTGTACATGGCTTTTCTGGGTCGGGTTTCCCCTTGCCAGAGGTGGATTCTCGTCAGGGATCCCCGAGCCTTCGCTCATACTCCCTTCAAATCCAACCCATGTATCCACTACCCAACTCCACCACAACGAAGGAAACCAGCTTGGAAAAACTACCCCCTTTCTGGGGGAATGGACCTTCCATTTGAAGAGCGCCTTTAGCCACCCTATTTGGGTGCCCACGGGGAACCACGTGGAGGCAGCGCCGCCACTGCTGATGGCGACCCTATTCATCAGCAGTATAGCATCCACTTACAGCATGTTCGTAATAAGGAGGTGCTCAGGGGGACAACCTGTAGTCACCAGGCTGGCCACGCCCACATGCTGTCGATCGAGAGTTTCCCAGGATCTCAGCCAGTCTCTGTCAATATATTTGTTCCTTTTCCCCTCCGACATACCCTTCTCGCCACTGGTGTCCCAGGATACATGTAGAGGCATCATCGGTGGTTCTGAGAGGAAGCTCGTCACCCCTCCACACTCAGCCATGTCTCCTCCAAGTGCGCAAGATATCAGGGCTGTTTCGGAATCATGGGTGTCCTTCTGTGCTTTACCTGTAACGTTCCCATGATGTCTTTGGTCGCTTTTCTGAATATCCAGAGAACCTAGATATTTTAAGCCAGGTCACTGAGGATCATGGTAACTTCTCTGATGTCAAAAGCTTCCTCAGCAAATAATTTGATTGCTGAGTAGCTCTCTTTAGTTTGGAGCAGTGTTTGTTTACTCCTGAAGGATTCAGGACCCACTGCCTCAATGAGCTTACCTCTGGGCTCTGCATATTGTGTGCAGGTGTAAAGTATGTGGTTTGTGTCTTCTTCTTCACCACATGTACATCTGGTGCTTTCCTCTATACCCAGGTCGCAGATCTTCTTTTTCAGCCCATGGTCTGTCAGTAGGCAGGTTAGGGAGTATGGTGGGATTATAGCCCTCCGCCAGCCTTTCTGCCACATTCCCACATCTGGTACCCAGTTGTATGTTTCCCTTCCAGTCAGTCCCTGGTTCCATCTGTTCTGCCACTCCTCCTGCAACATAAACTCTATTCTTTTTTTAGTACTACATCTAGGATTTTGCCCAGCAATATTTCTTGGAGCTTGGAACCCGGCAACCAGGCCAACCACCTCATGTCTTGCGTAGTATAGCAAGGCTGCCTTCACTACCTCTAGGTCCAGTGGCAAGCTTCCCGTTAACACCTGTAGGGCATCAGTTGACACAGTCCTGCAAGCTTTGGTCATCTGCAATAGAAATGGCCTTTGTATTGCGTCCAGTATCCTTTTTACATACCTGTGCTTTGTGCGATGTGCCCATGCTGCTGCACCGTATCTACAGACAGAGAGGCATAAGCCCTGGTACATCAGTTTTAGGGACTTCTTCTGCAGGCCCCACTCTGTTCTAGTAACCCTCAATAGCAAGCCTGAGATGGCACCTAGCTTTCTCTGGATGTTTTTCACATGTGGTGTGAAAAGGAGTCTTTCATCAAGGGTTACCCCCAGGTATGTGGCCTCTGAGACGAATTTTATGTTACCCCCCTCGAATGGGATTATTGGCGGTCTATTCCTGTCAAAACTGCCTTTGATGGTCATGGCTACTGTTTTGTGTTTGGATATCCCTAGCTTGTTCTTTTTGGTCCATTCGCTTACCTCCTTTAGGGCTCGCATTGCTCGGTCTTCTACTTGTTTACGGCTCTGTCCCCTAACGATAATGGCTAGGTCATCAGCGTATGCCACTTTTGTCCATTGATCACCCTCCTTCTCGTTTACTATCTCGTCGAAGACAAGGTTCCATAGGAATGGGCCACAAATGGAGCCTTGTGGGCATCCCTTGGTGACTGTTTTCTCTACACATCCGGCCCTGTTATTAACTACAACTGTCCTGTTCTTAAAATAGTCCACCATCAGATCATAGAGGTTACGTGGGCACTGGATTTTTCTTAGGCGTCTCATGACACTAGGCCACCAGAGGTTGTCGAAGGCGCCTGCTATGTCTACAAAGATAACCACTACATACTTTTCATCACATTGAACGTTGCTAAGGAGCTGCCTAATGGCCATTTCAGTTGAGGCACCTTTACGGAACCCAAACTGGTTTGGGGCCTTGAGCCCTGATTCGTCATACAACTTGTCAAGGCGATTTACGACTAGGCGTTCTAAGACCTTCGCTATGATAGGGAGCAGGCATATTGGGCGGTATGACTTTGGCTCATCCCTGGGCTTTTCTTCTGATTTGAGCAGAATGCACACATTACCCTTTTTCCACTCATCTGGGACCTTTCTTTCCTGCAGACAGCTGTTATATAGGTCCACCAGGAGATGGGGACTCGTGTGCCAGACCCTCTTTATTATTTTGTCATCAATTTCATCTGGGCCTGTCGCCTCAAGTCAGCAAGAGTTGCACTCCACCATGGAACTGGGTTCTGCACACGAGTTCGCTTTCTCATGGATCTGCTGCAGGATTCATAGATAGCTTCCTGCAGTCTGGTAGCCATTCCATTTACACCGTTTGTCCCCTGTGGCCAGTTCTCTGTGGACTTGACAAGCTGTTTGTCAAAGATGGGCCACTTTGCAAAGTTTGTGTTATATGTCGCCAATTTCTCTGTCTCTCTCCTCCTTTGGGGTGCTTTGATATTGTATGTTATAGCCCTGTGGTCACTTGATGTCCATTCCTCATGAATCATCCAGTTGCACAGAGCTCTGGCTGCTGGGGGAGTACAGATTGTCACATCGATGTTGCTTTGTCCATTTGGGCCACAGTATGTTGTGAGGTCTGACATTTCGTTCATCACTATTAGTCCTCTTTGTGCGATGAAGTCTTCAAGCATTCTGCCCGCTTCATCTGTCATGGAACTATACCAGACTGGTGAGTTTGCGTTCGAGTCCAGTCCTACTATGACCGGTTTCCCTTCTAGCTGATCCAGGAGAGTGTCTAATTTTTGCAGTAGATAGGGACAGCGGGAATCTCGTTAATCCATTCATGCGCGTCACTAATTAGATGACGAGGCATTTGGCTACCTTAAGAGAGTCATAGTTACTCCCGCCGTTTACCCGCGCTTGCTTGAATTTCTTCACGTTGACATTCAGAGCACTGGGCAGAAATCACATTGCGTCAACACCCGCTAGGGCCATCGCAATGCTTTGTTTTAATTAGACAGTCGGATTCCCCCAGTCCGTGCCAGTTCTGAGTTGATCGTTGAATGGCGGCCGAAGAGAATCCGCGCACCCGCGCGCCCCCGGAGGAGCACGCTAAGGCGGACGCGGCCTCGCAGCAAGGAAGATCCGTGGGAGGCCAAGGCACGGGACCGAGCTCGGATCCTGCACGCAGGTTGAAGCACCGGGGCGCGAACGCCGCGCAGGCGCGCGCATCCTGCACCGCCGGCCAGCACGAGGCCAACCAACGGCGAGAGCAGACCACGCCCGCGCTAAACGCCCGCACTTACCGGCACCCCTACGGCACTCACCTCGCCCAGGCCCGGCACGTTAGCGCTGACCCACTTCCCGACCAAGCCCGACACGCCCCGATCCTCAGAGCCAATCCTTATCCCGAAGTTACGGATCCAATTTGCCGACTTCCCTTACCTACATTATTCTATCGACTAGAGGCTCTTCACCTTGGAGACCTGCTGCGGATATGGGTACGAACCGGCGCGACACCTCCACGTGGCCCTCTCCCGGATTTTCAAGGTCCGAGGGGAAGATCGGGACACCGCCGCAACTGCGGTGCTCTTCGCGTTCCAAACCCTATCTCCCTGCTAGAGGATTCCAGGGAACTCGAACGCTCATGCAGAAAAGAAAACTCTTCCCCGATCTCCCGACGGCGTCTCCGGGTCCTTTTGGGTTACCCCGACGAGCATCTCTAAAAGAGGGGCCCGACTTGTATCGGTTCCGCTGCCGGGTTCCGGAATAGGAACCGGATTCCCTTTCGCCCAACGGGGGCCAGCACAAAGTGCATCATGCTATGACGGCCCCCATCAACATCGGATTTCTCCTAGGGCTTAGGATCGACTGACTCGTGTGCAACGGCTGTTCACACGAAACCCTTCTCCGCGTCAGCCCTCCAGGGCCTCGCTGGAGTATTTGCTACTACCACCAAGATCTGCACCGACGGCGGCTCCAGGCAGGCTCACGCCCAGACCCTTCTGCGCCCACCGCCGCGACCCTCCTACTCGTCAGGGCTTCGCGGCCGGCCGCAAGGACCGGCCATGACTGCCAGACTGACGGCCGAGTATAGGCACGACGCTTCAGCGCCATCCATTTTCAGGGCTAGTTGCTTCGGCAGGTGAGTTGTTACACACTCCTTAGCGGATTCCGACTTCCATGGCCACCGTCCTGCTGTCTTAAGCAACCAACGCCTTTCATGGTTTCCCATGAGCGTCGATTCGGGCGCCTTAACTCGGCGTTTGGTTCATCCCACAGCGCCAGTTCTGCTTACCAAAAGTGGCCCACTTGGCACTCCGATCCGAGTCGTTTGCTCGCGGCTTCAGCATATCAAGCAAGCCGGAGATCTCACCCATTTAAAGTTTGAGAATAGGTTGAGGTCGTTTCGGCCCCAAGGCCTCTAATCATTCGCTTTACCGGATGAGACTCGTACGAGCACCAGCTATCCTGAGGGAAACTTCGGAGGGAACCAGCTACTAGATGGTTCGATTAGTCTTTCGCCCCTATACCCAGCTCCGACGATCGATTTGCACGTCAGAATCGCTACGGACCTCCATCAGGGTTTCCCCTGACTTCGTCCTGGCCAGGCATAGTTCACCATCTTTCGGGTCCCAACGTGTACGCTCTAGGTGCGCCTCACCTCGCAATGAGGACGAGACGCCCCGGGAGTGCGGAGGCCGCCGCCCCGTGAAGGGCGGGGAAGCCCCATCCTCCCTCGGCCCGCGCAAGGCGAGACCTTCACTTTCATTACGCCTTTAGGTTTCGTACAGCCCAATGACTCGCGCACATGTTAGACTCCTTGGTCCGTGTTTCAAGACGGGTCGTGAAATTGTCCAAAGCTGAAGCGCCGCTGACGGGAGCGATTATTCCGCCCGAGAGCATCCCGAGCCAACAGCGGCGCGGGTCCGGGGCCGGGCCAGGTAGGTCCGTCATCCGGGAAGAACCGCGCGCGCTTGCCGGGAGCCCGAGCGCCCAAAGGGGCGAATCGACTCCTCCAGATATACCGCCGGGCAGCCAGCCAGGACACCGGGGCTCTGCCCAACAGACGCGAACCGAGGCCCGCGGAAGGACAGGCTGCGCACCCGGGCCGTAGGCCGGCACCCAGCGGGTCGCGACGTCCTACTAGGGGAGAAGTGCGGCCCACCGCACACCGGAACGGCCCCACCCCGCGGCGAGTGGAAAGGCAACCGGACACGACCCCGCCGCGGATTGCTCCGCGCGGGCGGCCGGCCCCATCTGCCGAGGGCGGAGGCCTGTGGCCGGATGGGCGTGAATCTCACCCGTTCGACCTTTCGGACTTCTCACGTTTACCCCAGAACGGTTTCACGTACTTTTGAACTCTCTCTTCAAAGTTCTTTTCAACTTTCCCTCACGGTACTTGTTCGCTATCGGTCTCGTGGTCATATTTAGTCTCAGATGGAGTTTACCACCCACTTGGAGCTGCACTCTCAAGCAACCCGACTCGAAGGAGAGGTCCCGCCGACGCTCGCACCGGCCGCTACGGGCCTGGCACCCTCTACGGGCCGTGGCCTCATTCAAGTTGGACTTGGGCTCGGCGCGAGGCGTCGGGGTAGTGGACCCTCCCAAACACCACATGCCACGACAGGCGGCAGCCTGCGGGGTTCGGTGCTGGACTCTTCCCTGTTCGCTCGCCGCTACTGGGGGAATCCTTGTTAGTTTCTTTTCCTCCGCTTAGTAATATGCTTAAATTCAGCGGGTAGTCTCGCCTGCTCTGAGGTCGTTGTACGAGGTGTCGCACGCCACACCGCCAGCCGGCTGTGCACGCTACCGAGTAAGTACCGGTATGCGAACCGCCAGGCGACGGGCGCGCATCGCACGTTTCAGGAGGCGCGGCCGGCCCCACAGGCGGCCGCGACGCTCCCAGGTCTGCGAAGCGGGGCAAACGCCGCGCGCTTCAGTATACGTAGCCGACCCTCAGCCAGACGTGGCCCGGGAACGGAATCCATGGACCGCAATGTGCGTTCGAAACGTCGATGTTCATGTGTCCTGCAGTTCACATGTCGACGCGCAATTTGCTGCGTTCTTCATCGACCCACGAGCCGAGTGATCCACCGTCCTGGGTGATCTTTTCTTAGTTTCCACTGTCTCTTTCAAGACAGTTGCATAGGCGGGACGTAGGCGTGTGGCGGCCCCTGTTCAAGCGTTCTGTGTCCAACGGCCTCACGGCCGATGGGCGTCGTACGGCTCCACACCGGAGCGGACAGGCAGTCGGGCGAAAGTCATTCAAAACCGGCGCCAGGCGCCAGGTGCCGCAGGCCAGCCGCTCCAGCGCTTCAGCGCTCGTACCACACAACATTGGCGTTAGTTTTGAGAAGCACGCGTGGTTCCGCACGCGGCGCACGGCTACTGCGAGCCGTACAGGTAGCGTGTTGCGCGACACGACACGCACATCGAACGACATGCAGTCTAGTCGGTAATGATCCTTCCGCAGGTTCACCTACGGAAACCTTGTTACGACTTTTACTTCCTCTAAATGATCAAGTTTGGTCATCTTTCCGGTAGCATCGGCAACGACAGAGTCAATGCCGCGTACCAGTCCGAAGACCTCACTAAATCATTCAATCGGTAGTAGCGACGGGCGGTGTGTACAAAGGGCAGGGACGTAATCAACGCGAGCTTATGACTCGCGCTTACTGGGAATTCCTCGTTCATGGGGAACAATTGCAAGCCCCAATCCCTAGCACGAAGGAGGTTCAGCGGGTTACCCCGACCTTTCGGCCTAGGAAGACACGCTGATTCCTTCAGTGTAGCGCGCGTGCGGCCCAGAACATCTAAGGGCATCACAGACCTGTTATTGCTCAATCTCGTGCGGCTAGAAGCCGCCTGTCCCTCTAAGAAGAAAAGTAATCGCTGACAGCACGAAGGATGTCACGCGACTAGTTAGCAGGCTAGAGTCTCGTTCGTTATCGGAATTAACCAGACAAATCGCTCCACCAACTAAGAACGGCCATGCACCACCACCCACCGAATCAAGAAAGAGCTATCAATCTGTCAATCCTTCCGGTGTCCGGGCCTGGTGAGGTTTCCCGTGTTGAGTCAAATTAAGCCGCAGGCTCCACTCCTGGTGGTGCCCTTCCGTCAATTCCTTTAAGTTTCAGCTTTGCAACCATACTTCCCCCGGAACCCAAAAGCTTTGGTTTCCCGGAGGCTGCCCGCCGAGTCATCGGAGGAACTGCGGCGGATCGCTGGCTGGCATCGTTTATGGTTAGAACTAGGGCGGTATCTGATCGCCTTCGAACCTCTAACTTTCGTTCTTGATTAATGAAAACATACTTGGCAAATGCTTTCGCTTCTGTTCGTCTTGCGACGATCCAAGAATTTCACCTCTAACGTCGCAATACGAATGCCCCCGCCTGTCCCTATTAATCATTACCTCGGGTTCCGAAAACCAACAAAATAGAACCGAGGTCCTATTCCATTATTCCATGCACACAGTATTCAGGCGGGCTTGCCTGCTTTAAGCACTCTAATTTGTTCAAAGTAAACGTGCCGGCCCACCGAGACACTCACTCAAGAGCACCCTGGTAGGATTGCAACGGGGTCCGCCTCGGGACGCACGAGCACGCACGAGGCGCGTCGCACGCCTTCGGCTCGCCCCACCGGCAGGACGTCCCACGATACATGCCAGTTAAACACCGACGGGCGGTGAACCAACAGCGTGGGACACAAATCCAACTACGAGCTTTTTAACCGCAACAACTTTAATATACGCTATTGGAGCTGGAATTACCGCGGCTGCTGGCACCAGACTTGCCCTCCAATAGATACTCGTTAAAGGATTTAAAGTGTACTCATTCCGATTACGGGGCCTCGGATGAGTCCCGTATCGTTATTTTTCGTCACTACCTCCCCGTGCCGGGAGTGGGTAATTTGCGCGCCTGCTGCCTTCCTTGGATGTGGTAGCCGTTTCTCAGGCTCCCTCTCCGGAATCGAACCCTGATTCCCCGTTACCCGTTACAACCATGGTAGGCGCAGAACCTACCATCGACAGTTGATAAGGCAGACATTTGAAAGATGCGTCGCCGGTACGAGGACCGTGCGATCAGCCCAAAGTTATTCAGAGTCACCAAGGCAAACGGACCGGACGAGCCGACCGATTGGTTTTGATCTAATAAAAGCGTCCCTTCCATCTCTGGTCGGGACTCTGTTTGCATGTATTAGCTCTAGAATTACCACAGTTATCCAAGTAACGTGGGTACGATCTAAGGAACCATAACTGATTTAATGAGCCATTCGCGGTTTCACCTTAATGCGGCTTGTACTGAGACATGCATGGCTTAATCTTTGAGACAAGCATATGACTACTGGCAGGATCAACCAGGGAGCTGCGTCAACTAGAGCTCAGCAGCCGGCCGCCCGGGAGTGTGTCCCGGGGGCCCGCGCGAACACGCAAGCGTCCGCTCAATTATTCTGCAAACAGGAGGAGGCTGAGCTCCCCTGCACAATACACCTCGAAACCCTCTCAGGTCCCGGCGGCGCGCAGCGCCGTCCTAAGTACTTGGTCGGGTTCGAGAGAGGCGCAATCGCCCGGAGTTTGGCGAGTAGACGCTTTAGGTGCGACCACCCGTGCTCCCAACTGAGCTTGCCGCTGCCGACAGAGGCCCGGGAGCGTGCTGTCGTGGCATTGCCGGCGGGAGACAACACGCGCCACCTACGGTGACCGGCAGCTCCAACGCCAGCGCCACAGAAGGACAAAAGCCCCACTTGGGTGCCGAAGCGAACTCTCCCAGCACAGCGCACGCGCCAACACGTCCGCACAGCTGCGATACAAACCACCTGCGAGAACCGCAGAGGCGACCGAGCAGCAGACGGCGTCGCGGCGCCGAGCGCCGGGCGGCGGCGCATCCTCAGCGCACACAGTCCTCAATCGGACCAGCACACTGCAGATGTCCACCGCGCTTCGCACCGGGCCCGCGAGGACCTACTTTGGCCGCACGGCGCCGCGTGCAGGGTGCGCCGGCGCGCAGCTGCGCCGCCTGCCGCCTCCGTCGGCCGGCGCGCCTGCCACTGGCCGCCCCCACCAGCCGGCTGTAGCGCGTGCGCCCACGCACCGCGCGGCCAGCACGCCGGGAGGCCCCCCCTCACCGGCCGGGGACGGTCCCACCCAGCCACCGCCGCGTATCGCTTCACACCCAGATGCCATTCACGTTCGTGGGCATGGTGGGTATCGCTGGAACAACCGGTTGGTAGCTCAACCGATCGTCGCCATCACTGATTCACCTCTAGCGAGAACAACCGCACCACAACGGTTTACCAGTTGTTCATTTGCATAACGTCACCAGCAAACGTAGGCGTCCATCGCCATTTGCAAATTCAACGATTGTTGCATGCCTGTGTCAGGTGTCACGACACACTATGTCTGCCCACATACACGCAACAACATGTGCACGCTTCGCGAACACGTGGAAGGTGGCCCCCGTACGTATGCGATGTCCATTGCGCGAACGACTGTCAACCGGCCTCTGTCGCATGTCGCAGATGTGGAACGCAGTGCACCATGCTATCACGGTGTGTGAGAAGAGACGACTACGTCTGACAACACGCGCCACTACATCAACAGACGGCTCATGCTGATCGCCATCCAGGGCATACCACACTGCAATCCAGCTCTTATAGGGAGACGACACGTAGCTGAGTGCACAACATTTGGACCGCATGGTTCGCCGTTGTTGGCGCAGTCGTTGTACGGTCACATGTACCACGATGTATCATTCAGTACATGAGGACCAATGTGCAGTACAGTGTGTGATTTGGACGTACAACATCAGCGGACAGTTGACACAGGCCGTACCACAGCGTAGGCTAAGTGCTTCGCACATGCGAATGCCAATGAACAACTGCAAATGCCAATGAACAACTGCAAAGGGCATTGAGCATGTACGTCCTGCTGCCATCCACATTACAGTGTATAGCTGCAAGGTGTTTAACATGAAGCGATACACTGGGGACCGGGCAGTGCGAGTAGCAAACTATATTGCGGGGGTTGCAGTTAGGCAACACTACACTAATTTAACGCGTCGTATGACAATTACAGAGCAGGTTAAGGCCCAACGTGTGTTGGGTTAAGGCCCAACGTGTGTTGGGTTAAGGCCCAACGTGTGTTGGGTTAAGGCCCAACGTGTGTTGGGTTAAGGCCCAACGTGTGTTGGGTTAAGGCCCAACGTGTGTTGGGTTAAGGCCCAACGTGTGTTGGGTTAAGGCCCAACGTGTGTTGGGTTAAGGCCCAACGTGTGTTGGGTTAAGGCCCAACGTGTGTTGGGTTAAGGCCCAACGTGTGTTGGGTTAAGGCCCAACGTGTGTTGGGTTAAGGCCCAACGTGTGTTGGGTTAAGGCCCAACGTGTGTTGGGTTACGTTAAGGGGCAATGTGGGTTACGTTAAGGGGCAATGTGGGTTACGTTAAGGGGCAATGTGGGTTACGTTACGGCGCAATATAGGTTACGTTACGGCGCAATATAGGTTACGTTAAGGCGCAATATCGGTTACGTTAAGGCGCAATACAGGTTACGTTAAGGCGCAATACAGGTTACGTTAAGGCGCAATACAGGTTACGTTAAGGCGCAATACAGGTTACGTTAAGGCGCAATACAGGTTACGTTAAGGCGCAATACAGGTTACGTTAAGGCGCAATACAGGTTACGTTAAGGCGCAATGCAGGTTACGTTAAGGCGCAATGCAGGTTACGTTAAGGCGCAATACAGGTTACGTTAAGGCGCAATACAGGTTACGTTAAGGCGCAATACAGGTTACGTTAAGGCGCAATACAGGTTACGTTAAGGCGCAATACAGGTTACGTTAAGGCGCAATACAGGTTACGTTAAGGCGCAATACAGGTTACGTTAAGGCGCAATACAGGTTACGTTAAGGCGCAATACAGGTTACGTTAAGGCGCAATACAGGTTACGTTAAGGCGCAATACAGGTTACGTTAAGGCGCAATACAGGTTACGTTAAGGCGCAATACAGGTTACGTTAAGGCGCAATACAGGTTACGTTAAGGCGCAATACAGGTTACGTTAAGGCGCAATACAGGTTACGTTAAGGCGCAATACAGGTTACGTTAAGGCGCAATACAGGTTACGTTAAGGCGCAATACAGGTTACGTTAAGGCGCAATACAGGTTACGTTAAGGCGCAATACAGGTTAGGTTAAGGCGCAATACAGGTTAGGTTAAGGCGCAATACAGGTTAGGTTAAGGTACGACATAGGTTAGGTTAAGGTACGACATAGGTTAGGTTAAGGTACGACATAGGTTAGGTTAAGGTACGACATAGGTTAGGTTAAGGTACGACATAGGTTAGGTTAAGGTACGACATAGGTTAGGTTAAGGTACGACATAGGTTAGGTTAAGGTACGACATAGGTTAGGTTAAGGTACGACATAGGTTAGGTTAAGGTACGACATAGGTTAGGTTAAGGTACGACATAGGTTAGGTTAAGGTACGACATAGGTTAGGTTAAGGTACGACATAGGTTAGGTTAAGGTACGACATAGGTTAGGTTAAGGTACGACATAGGTTAGGTTAAGGTACGACATAGGTTAGGTTAAGGTACGACATAGGTTAGGTTAAGGTACGACATAGGTTAGGTTAAGGTACGACATAGGTTAGGTTAAGGTACGACATAGGTTAGGTTAAGGTACGACATAGGTTAGGTTAAGGTACGACATAGGTTAGGTTAAGGTACGACATAGGTTAGGTTAAGGTACGACATAGGTTAGGTTAAGGTACGACATAGGTTAGGTTAAGGTACGACATAGGTTAGGTTAAGGTACGACATAGGTTAGGTTAA
>NW_025725966.1:45000-47500 GCF_021461395.2 Schistocerca americana | reverse complement strand
CCGGCGCGCCTGCCACTGGCCGCCCCCACCAGCCGGCTGTAGCGCGTGCGCCCACGCACCGCGCGGCCAGCACGCCGGGAGGCCCCCCCTCACCGGCCGGGGACGGTCCCACCCAGCCACCGCCGCGTATCGCTTCACACCCAGATGCCATTCACGTTCGTGGGCATGGTGGGTATCGCTGGAACAACCGGTTGGTAGCTCAACCGATCGTCGCCATCACTGATTCACCTCTAGCGAGAACAACCGCACCACAACGGTTTACCAGTTGTTCATTTGCATAACGTCACCAGCAAACGTAGGCGTCCATCGCCATTTGCAAATTCAACGATTGTTGCATGCCTGTGTCAGGTGTCACGACACACTATGTCTGCCCACATACACGCAACAACATGTGCACGCTTCGCGAACACGTGGAAGGTGGCCCCCGTACGTATGCGATGTCCATTGCGCGAACGACTGTCAACCGGCCTCTGTCGCATGTCGCAGATGTGGAACGCAGTGCACCATGCTATCACGGTGTGTGAGAAGAGACGACTACGTCTGACAACACGCGCCACTACATCAACAGACGGCTCATGCTGATCGCCATCCAGGGCATACCACACTGCAATCCAGCTCTTATAGGGAGACGACACGTAGCTGAGTGCACAACATTTGGACCGCATGGTTCGCCGTTGTTGGCGCAGTCGTTGTACGGTCACATGTACCACGATGTATCATTCAGTACATGAGGACCAATGTGCAGTACAGTGTGTGATTTGGACGTACAACATCAGCGGACAGTTGACCCAGGCCGTACCACAGCGTAGGCTAAGTGCTTCGCACATGCGAATGCCAATGAACAACTGCAAATGCCAATGAACAACTGCAAAGGGCATTGAGCATGTACGTCCTGCTGCCATCCACATTACAGTGTATAGCTGCAAGGTGTTTAACATGAAGCGATACACTGGGGACCGGGCAGTGCGAGTAGCAAACTATATTGCGGGGGTTGCAGTTAGGCAACACTACACTAATTTAACGCGTCGTATGACAATTACAGAGCAGGTTAAGGCCCAACGTGTGTTGGGTTAAGGCCCAACGTGTGTTGGGTTAAGGCCCAACGTGTGTTGGGTTAAGGCCCAACGTGTGTTGGGTTAAGGCCCAACGTGTGTTGGGTTAAGGCCCAACGTGTGTTGGGTTAAGGCCCAACGTGTGTTGGGTTAAGGCCCAACGTGTGTTGGGTTAAGGCCCAACGTGTGTTGGGTTAAGGCCCAACGTGTGTTGGGTTAAGGCCCAACGTGTGTTGGGTTAAGGCCCAACGTGTGTTGGGTTACGTTAAGGGGCAATGTGGGTTACGTTAAGGGGCAATGTGGGTTACGTTAAGGGGCAATGTGGGTTACGTTACGGCGCAATATAGGTTACGTTACGGCGCAATATAGGTTACGTTAAGGCGCAATATCGGTTACGTTAAGGCGCAATACAGGTTACGTTAAGGCGCAATACAGGTTACGTTAAGGCGCAATACAGGTTACGTTAAGGCGCAATACAGGTTACGTTAAGGCGCAATACAGGTTACGTTAAGGCGCAATACAGGTTACGTTAAGGCGCAATACAGGTTACGTTAAGGCGCAATACAGGTTACGTTAAGGCGCAATACAGGTTACGTTAAGGCGCAATGCAGGTTACGTTAAGGCGCAATGCAGGTTACGTTAAGGCGCAATACAGGTTACGTTAAGGCGCAATACAGGTTACGTTAAGGCGCAATACAGGTTACGTTAAGGCGCAATACAGGTTACGTTAAGGCGCAATACAGGTTACGTTAAGGCGCAATACAGGTTACGTTAAGGCGCAATACAGGTTACGTTAAGGCGCAATACAGGTTACGTTAAGGCGCAATACAGGTTACGTTAAGGCGCAATACAGGTTACGTTAAGGCGCAATACAGGTTACGTTAAGGCGCAATACAGGTTACGTTAAGGCGCAATACAGGTTACGTTAAGGCGCAATACAGGTTACGTTAAGGCGCAATACAGGTTACGTTAAGGCGCAATACAGGTTACGTTAAGGCGCAATACAGGTTACGTTAAGGCGCAATACAGGTTACGTTAAGGCGCAATACAGGTTACGTTAAGGCGCAATACAGGTTACGTTAAGGCGCAATACAGGTTAGGTTAAGGCGCAATACAGGTTAGGTTAAGGCGCAATACAGGTTAGGTTAAGGTACGACATAGGTTAGGTTAAGGTACGACATAGGTTAGGTTAAGGTACGACATAGGTTAGGTTAAGGTACGACATAGGTTAGGTTAAGGTACGACATAGGTTAGGTTAAGGTACGACATAGGTTAGGTTAAGGTACGACATAGGTTAGGTTAAGGTACGACATAGGTTAGGTTAAGGTACGACATAGGTTAGGTTAAGGTACGACATAGGTTAGGTTAAGGTACGACATAGGTTAGGTTAAGGTACGACATAGGTTAGGTTAAGGTACGACATAGGTTAGGTTAAGGTACGACATAGG
>NW_025725966.1:32500-35000 GCF_021461395.2 Schistocerca americana | reverse complement strand
CAACACGTCCGCACAGCTGCGATACAAACCACCTGCGAGAACCGCAGAGGCGACCGAGCAGCAGACGGCGTCGCGGCGCCGAGCGCCGGGCGGCGGCGCATCCTCAGCGCACACAGTCCTCAATCGGACCAGCACACTGCAGATGTCCACCGCGCTTCGCACCGGGCCCGCGAGGACCTACTTTGGCCGCACGGCGCCGCGTGCAGGGTGCGCCGGCGCGCAGCTGCGCCGCCTGCCGCCTCCGTCGGCCGGCGCGCCTGCCACTGGCCGCCCCCACCAGCCGGCTGTAGCGCGTGCGCCCACGCACCGCGCGGCCAGCACGCCGGGAGGCCCCCCCTCACCGGCCGGGGACGGTCCCACCCAGCCACCGCCGCGTATCGCTTCACACCCAGATGCCATTCACGTTCGTGGGCATGGTGGGTATCGCTGGAACAACCGGTTGGTAGCTCAACCGATCGTCGCCATCACTGATTCACCTCTAGCGAGAACAACCGCACCACAACGGTTTACCAGTTGTTCATTTGCATAACGTCACCAGCAAACGTAGGCGTCCATCGCCATTTGCAAATTCAACGATTGTTGCATGCCTGTGTCAGGTGTCACGACACACTATGTCTGCCCACATACACGCAACAACATGTGCACGCTTCGCGAACACGTGGAAGGTGGCCCCCGTACGTATGCGATGTCCATTGCGCGAACGACTGTCAACCGGCCTCTGTCGCATGTCGCAGATGTGGAACGCAGTGCACCATGCTATCACGGTGTGTGAGAAGAGACGACTACGTCTGACAACACGCGCCACTACATCAACAGACGGCTCATGCTGATCGCCATCCAGGGCATACCACACTGCAATCCAGCTCTTATAGGGAGACGACACGTAGCTGAGTGCACAACATTTGGACCGCATGGTTCGCCGTTGTTGGCGCAGTCGTTGTACGGTCACATGTACCACGATGTATCATTCAGTACATGAGGACCAATGTGCAGTACAGTGTGTGATTTGGACGTACAACATCAGCGGACAGTTGACACAGGCCGTACCACAGCGTAGGCTAAGTGCTTCGCACATGCGAATGCCAATGAACAACTGCAAATGCCAATGAACAACTGCAAAGGGCATTGAGCATGTACGTCCTGCTGCCATCCACATTACAGTGTATAGCTGCAAGGTGTTTAACATGAAGCGATACACTGGGGACCGGGCAGTGCGAGTAGCAAACTATATTGCGGGGGTTGCAGTTAGGCAACACTACACTAATTTAACGCGTCGTATGACAATTACAGAGCAGGTTAAGGCCCAACGTGTGTTGGGTTAAGGCCCAACGTGTGTTGGGTTAAGGCCCAACGTGTGTTGGGTTAAGGCCCAACGTGTGTTGGGTTAAGGCCCAACGTGTGTTGGGTTAAGGCCCAACGTGTGTTGGGTTAAGGCCCAACGTGTGTTGGGTTAAGGCCCAACGTGTGTTGGGTTAAGGCCCAACGTGTGTTGGGTTAAGGCCCAACGTGTGTTGGGTTAAGGCCCAACGTGTGTTGGGTTAAGGCCCAACGTGTGTTGGGTTACGTTAAGGGGCAATGTGGGTTACGTTAAGGGGCAATGTGGGTTACGTTAAGGGGCAATGTGGGTTACGTTACGGCGCAATATAGGTTACGTTACGGCGCAATATAGGTTACGTTAAGGCGCAATATCGGTTACGTTAAGGCGCAATACAGGTTACGTTAAGGCGCAATACAGGTTACGTTAAGGCGCAATACAGGTTACGTTAAGGCGCAATACAGGTTACGTTAAGGCGCAATACAGGTTACGTTAAGGCGCAATACAGGTTACGTTAAGGCGCAATACAGGTTACGTTAAGGCGCAATACAGGTTACGTTAAGGCGCAATGCAGGTTACGTTAAGGCGCAATGCAGGTTACGTTAAGGCGCAATACAGGTTACGTTAAGGCGCAATACAGGTTACGTTAAGGCGCAATACAGGTTACGTTAAGGCGCAATACAGGTTACGTTAAGGCGCAATACAGGTTACGTTAAGGCGCAATACAGGTTACGTTAAGGCGCAATACAGGTTACGTTAAGGCGCAATACAGGTTACGTTAAGGCGCAATACAGGTTACGTTAAGGCGCAATACAGGTTACGTTAAGGCGCAATACAGGTTACGTTAAGGCGCAATACAGGTTACGTTAAGGCGCAATACAGGTTACGTTAAGGCGCAATACAGGTTACGTTAAGGCGCAATACAGGTTACGTTAAGGCGCAATACAGGTTACGTTAAGGCGCAATACAGGTTACGTTAAGGCGCAATACAGGTTACGTTAAGGCGCAATACAGGTTACGTTAAGGCGCAATACAGGTTACGTTAAGGCGCAATACAGGTTAGGTTAAGGCGCAATACAGGTTAGGTTAAGGCGCAATACAGGTTAGGTTAAGGTACGACATAGGTTAGGTTAAGGTACGACATAGGTTAGGTTAAGGTACGACATAGGTTAGGTTAAGGTACGA
>NW_025725966.1:25000-27500 GCF_021461395.2 Schistocerca americana | reverse complement strand
GTGCGGAGGTGGGGCTCCACAGAGACGTTGAAGCCCCTCTGCGCGAGTCCACGGGCGACATAGCGCACGATCGCGTCATGCCGCTTAACCCGGGACCCGTGCGTCCTGAAGCAAGCCTGTAACACGTGGTTGGCGGTCTCTACGGCCTGGCAGCCCGCGCGGCATCTGGTGTCCGCCTCCCGCCCGCGACTGCGCCGTGCCTTCGTGGGGAAGGCGTTGATGCGGGCGCGGAGAGCGTCGATGAAGTTACGCCCAGATAGCAGGCGACTGGTGTCAGCGACCCACTGGTGTTGCCCCTTGACGGCGGCGGAAGATGACAGCGCCGCACCGTCAAAGGCAACGTGCAGGCGCGCGGCCCACATCTCTCCAACCTGCGTCGACGATTTGAGGAGGTGGCCCTCCCACATAAGATGCCGCTCCAGCACCTCAATCTCACGCTGCACCTCGTCCCGGCCTGCACCGTCGGCGGCTGGCCCAATCCTCTTCAGCGCCAGGAGACGGGACCGGCGAAGTGTTGGCCCCATCCATCGGCATGATGGGATGCCGAGGCCTCCCTGGGCTACAGGAGCGTGGAAGTAGCCCAGGGGAGTGTCCGCCGGAAGGTGGAACCATCTCCTGACGGCGGCACGGATGGTCACATCTGCCGCTTTCAACGCACCCACTCGGGTGCGGCTGAGGGCCAGCCCATGGTACAGGCCAGGCAGAAGTACGGTGGTGAGGGCGTGGAGGCGCTGTTGCGGCTTGAGCGGAGCTCGGGAGATGACGTCCAGCTGCTCCACCAGGTGGCGTCGTGGGTTGAAAACGCAGCGACCAGCGGTGGAGAATTGCAGTCCCAGGTACCGGAAGGTTTCACCCACACGTAGGGCGGGCACGGTGGCGTTGCCCGCTTTGAAGGTAACGTCGGCGTCGACCTTCACCTTCTTGTCGCGCCCAGACGCGACTAAGGCGAGGGTGAAACACTTCCGGGCGTTGATCTGCAGCCCCAGATGGGCGAGGGCTGCGACGGCTGCGTCGATGAGGGACTGCAATCCCCTCGCGGTCGATGCAAAAAGCAGGACGTCATCTGCGAAGGCCGCAGCGTTAACTCTGCGACCAAGGATCCGAGCTCCGATGTGGGAGGGAAGTTGACTCAAAACATAGTCCACCGCAAAATTGAAAAGGAGGGGGGAGAGGGGGTCACCCTGACGCACACCCCTAGCCGGCTGCAGGGGCACGCCCACGTCGGCGCCGCCCGCTATCACTGTCGTGCTACCCTCGTAACACCTTTCGACGTACTCAATAAAGCAATCCGGCAGGCAGAGTCATAGTTACTCCCGCCGTTTACCCGCGCTTGCTTGAATTTCTTCACGTTGACATTCAGAGCACTGGGCAGAAATCACATTGCGTCAACACCCGCTAGGGCCATCGCAATGCTTTGTTTTAATTAGACAGTCGGATTCCCCCAGTCCGTGCCAGTTCTGAGTTGATCGTTGAATGGCGGCCGAAGAGAATCCGCGCACCCGCGCGCCCCCGGAGGAGCACGCTAAGGCGGACGCGGCCTCGCAGCAAGGAAGATCCGTGGGAGGCCAAGGCACGGGACCGAGCTCGGATCCTGCACGCAGGTTGAAGCACCGGGGCGCGAACGCCGCGCAGGCGCGCGCATCCTGCACCGCCGGCCAGCACGAGGCCAACCAACGGCGAGAGCAGACCACGCCCGCGCTAAACGCCCGCACTTACCGGCAC
Organism: Schistocerca americana; assembly: GCF_021461395.2. NCBI lineage: Eukaryota > Metazoa > Arthropoda > Insecta > Orthoptera > Acrididae > Schistocerca > Schistocerca americana. The sequence continues at coordinate 25,778 of NW_025725966.1, read as the reverse complement.
CCCTACGGCACTCACCTCGCCCAGGCCCGGCACGTTAGCGCTGACCCACTTCCCGACCAAGCCCGACACGCCCCGATCCTCAGAGCCAATCCTTATCCCGAAGTTACGGATCCAATTTGCCGACTTCCCTTACCTACATTATTCTATCGACTAGAGGCTCTTCACCTTGGAGACCTGCTGCGGATATGGGTACGAACCGGCGCGACACCTCCACGTGGCCCTCTCCCGGATTTTCAAGGTCCGAGGGGAAGATCGGGACACCGCCGCAACTGCGGTGCTCTTCGCGTTCCAAACCCTATCTCCCTGCTAGAGGATTCCAGGGAACTCGAACGCTCATGCAGAAAAGAAAACTCTTCCCCGATCTCCCGACGGCGTCTCCGGGTCCTTTTGGGTTACCCCGACGAGCATCTCTAAAAGAGGGGCCCGACTTGTATCGGTTCCGCTGCCGGGTTCCGGAATAGGAACCGGATTCCCTTTCGCCCAACGGGGGCCAGCACAAAGTGCATCATGCTATGACGGCCCCCATCAACATCGGATTTCTCCTAGGGCTTAGGATCGACTGACTCGTGTGCAACGGCTGTTCACACGAAACCCTTCTCCGCGTCAGCCCTCCAGGGCCTCGCTGGAGTATTTGCTACTACCACCAAGATCTGCACCGACGGCGGCTCCAGGCAGGCTCACGCCCAGACCCTTCTGCGCCCACCGCCGCGACCCTCCTACTCGTCAGGGCTTCGCGGCCGGCCGCAAGGACCGGCCATGACTGCCAGACTGACGGCCG
>NW_025725966.1:10000-20000 GCF_021461395.2 Schistocerca americana | reverse complement strand
TGTCCGGTAGCAGCTCATAGGTTCTACGACCTGTATCTTCATTATTCCACTGATCTTGCCATAGTTCTAGCCCCCTCTTTTTAATGGTGTACTTGTCCCCTGCAAAAACCCCAAGTATTTCCCTGATTTTGTCCCTGTTCTCTTTTTGTACCCAGTACCAGGCAGCCTGTTCACGTATTTTTATATCTAATGGACAGATTCCCATTAACACTAACAGTGCTCCCCCCGGTGTTGTCCTATAGGCCCCTGCTGAACGTAGAAGCATATTCCGCTGCACTCTTCTTACGGCCATGGCAGGCATGACCCTCGTGAGTCTGTGTGCCCAGACTCCAGATCCGTATCCTATTATTGAGGTCAGGATGCTGTTGTGATATAGCTTAATTAAATTTGGAGGGAGGTGAAACCGCTTGTGACCAATTCCGATAAGATTGTTTAATAGAACCAATGATTTTTGTGATACGGTGTCAATATGTGATGCAAAGCTCCACCTCTCATCGATGATTACACCCAGGTATCGGGCCTCGCGGCGCCGAAGAACTGGTATACCATTAATTCTAACCGTCGGGTTCCTGACCAGTTGGCCTTTGAGAAGTAGATATGTGGACTTATTGGGTGCGATCGTCATTTTGCTTCTGTGGCACCATGATGTAAGAACAGTTAGGGCTCTTTCCACTTTCGGCTCTAATTCCTCGCGGCTTCGGCCGCCGACCAGCAGGAGGAGGTCGTCAGCGTATGCTATGACCTCTAGCACATCGTCACAGTTCTTGAGATCTTCAAGTAAAGGCTCCATGTTAATGTCCCAAAAGAGAGGTCCCAGGACAGAGCCCTGAGGACATCCTTTGGTGACAATCTTCCTGACTATGCCGCTAGGGGCCGATAGCCAGACCTCCCTGTCTGCACAATAGCTCCTCAGACACCCATATAGCGGCCCTGGACAGTTCTTCTCCCGCAAGCAGGAAAAGAGTGAGGGCCACCACAGGTTGTCGAAGGCGCCACTGATGTCGACCATGATGCCGACGACATACTTGTGCGGGGTAGAGCCACAGACCTCGGCAGCCAGGGCGATTGCGTCAGACGCAGAACACCCAGACCGAAAGCCGAATTGTCTGTCACTCATCCCGCACAGCATGCGGTGTGCTGTCAGTCTGTTCGCTAGTAGCCTCTCAAAAAGTTTGCCCAGTACGTCCAACAAGCAGATAGGTCTATAAGATTTAATTTCTGTGGGATCTTTGTCCGGACTCTTTTTAATGATGATTACATTGGCTTTTTTCCATATTTCTGGGAATTTCCCGAGTTCCAAGCACTCGTTATACAACTTAGTGAGAGGAGCTACGAGCTGGGGGGCAAGGAATTGCACCACTTCCGCAGTAATGCCGTCCGGGCCAGGAGCTTTCCCTCTTTTGAGGGCCTTGATCTGGGCAGCGACCTCCTCCTCAGAGAAGGGGTAGACTCTGATGTTATTGTTATAGTCCCTTTGGTTTTCTCTCCTTATCCTTTTTTGTTCTTCAGTCTCATCTTCCTCCACGTCGTCAGGCAACAGAACCCGGAGGAGGGCCTCAGCAGTTTCCTGCCAAGTGCCCGTCATCCGGTCCCCGTCCCTGACGGTGGATAGCACCATTGGTGATCTTATCTTTTCTCGTACTAATTTATAAGGGACTCCCCATGGGTCTGTAGCCAATTGGCTTTTTACATAACTTTCCCAGCTTCTGAGCCTGACTGCCCTTAACTCCTGTTGGAATTGTTCTTTGCTTTCACGATAGATCTGAAGCCATCTTCGTTTTTCCCTCCAGACTACACTCCGCTGGTAGTACCTCCTTGCCCTCCTCACAGCCTGGCGCATCTGTCCCAGTTCGACCGACCATGGTGTGGGGGTGGCCGCTACGGCTCTCCTCCTGGTTGGTACGGCTGCCCGCACCGCTGTGGTGATCGCCTGCACCAGTCCTTCGGCGCATTCTTCCACGTTTCCGTCACCCTCCAGCAATGTCGGAATGTTGCACTCCTCCGCGAGACGGTCCCAGTTAGCCTTGTTGTAATTAAGCTGCAGCTCCCACCCCATGTCCCAGTGGCACTCCCTTTCCCCAATGGAAAATGTTATTAAATTATGATCACTGGTGGTTACTTTGTCCCACACTTTCCATTTGTTGACCTTTGTGGCCAGGTTTGGTGTTATTAGTGTGATATCAATATTTGTACCTTCTCCCCCTCCGCCAGTATATGTGGGGGGGTTCCCTTGTTGGTTGGCAACCACCAGTTGTAATGCCATGATTGTTTCCTCGGCTTTTAGCCCCCGATCATCGTGCGTGCCACTGAACCATAGGGGGGACTTCGCATTTATGTCCGCTGTCACAATCAATCTTCGTCCCTGCAATGCCGTGGCGACTTGTGTAAGTATTTCTAGAAATTCCTCTATTCCTCTTCCGTATTGGAAGTATATATTACAGATGTAAATCACCCCCGCGGGTGTTTGAAGTTCCACGACATTGCAGTGTTCGCCAGAGAACTGTGCAAGGACTGTAGCTCTAAATGATTTGTTGATAATTATAATTGCAGCCTTTGGCTCTACGTTGGAATGTATAATTTGCCAGTTGGCAGCCATGAATGGGATCCGCCCCGCTTGGGAGTACGGTTCCTGTAAGCAGAGTACATCTAGACTCCTCTCTTCCACCACCCTTCGGAGTTCCTGCAGGACCAGTTTGCTATTATGGGTGTTTATCTGGCCTACATTTAGTTGGCTCACGTGGGAAGTATGTATGGATGTGTGATTCTGGCCACAATTTTGTCCAGTCGTGGGCTACTCTGCCATTGGTTATCACTGATTGGTAGTATAGATCATCCATGTCAAATTTTTCGTTTCTTCTGTCAAAGACCTTTTTAACTAGATCTCGCAGGGCTCCGAAGTCGGTGGGGAGATTCATTGTCTTGAGCTGAATTCTGTCCACAGCCTCCATTACTGGAAATGTGACATCTCTTCCATACTCGTGGCCGACACGTACCACATGTCTCAATGCTATTGTGAGGATTGCCGGCTCCTCTAGTCTTGATAACTGCAGTGCGTGCTCCAGGTTGGGGTAAATTCGCTGGGGATCTATTCCCATTGCACCCCGAGATGGTGTGTCAGAAGATGGAATTGAGCTGCTTATTTCATTGTACTGAACATGTTTGGTGGATATTACTTCTTTACTGTGTGATTGTGATTGTGAACTCCCAAGTACAGGATGCCAGTGTGGTCGGGTATGCTCTTGTTTCGACCCAGGTCCCCAGCAAGGAGGAGAGGGAACGTCTTCTTCACACGGGTCCGTCTGTATGCAAACGTCTTTCATTATTGTCACCAAAGATCGTGGTTGTGTGATTTTTTGTATAAATTCTTTGAATTTGTTTGCCCTCAGAGCGTCCCTCAGCCTCTTGCTGGGGGATTTCCTTTTTGGCTTCCTGAGTTCAATTACGGCCTCAGCCATAATCAATTCGAGAGATTAGTCTCTGTTCTAGCATCCTGTACGTTGGGCAGTTTCTCCCAGTAGTGTTGCACGGTTTCCTTCCTCTCTTGGTACATGGAATGCAGGTTGCGCTTTTACTGCAGTTTTTTCTGGTGTGGTCCTCAGCCCCGCACCTGGAGCAGGCCGGCTTCCTATCACAATGCTTGTGGACGTGGTCCAGATCGCCACAGTTGTGACATCTAGGGACTACTAGGTAGTCTCTAACATTGATGGCGTGAAATCCTATATAAATTTTCCCCATAGCGGTAAGTTTTCGCCACATCTTGCCAGAGACCTCGGCGACGTGATGGACAACATCCCGTTCCCGAGGTCCCGTTTTAAAGCGGAGCTTGAATTCATTTTTAAATGTTTCCCATTCTGTGTCATCAAAATTTTGATTATACATGGTTTCGTAGATGTCGCTTTCTGTTAGGGCCACAGGTACGTCGTACAGTATCACCAGAGGATTTCTTTTTCTGGGAGGTTCGCATTTAATGGCCTTGTTCAGTTTGGAATTCTTTAATATTTTGTCCCTATCCTCCTCAGTGGCAAGATCCACCACGACTACATTTTTTGTGGCCTTTACTTTATTGATTTTTATTTTATCTCTAGCCGGGTCAATAGTTGTTGTAAATATTTCTTGCACCTTTTTGATTGTCTGACCAGGCAGGGGTCTTAAAAAGACTGCCGTGTCTGGTTTTTTAGAAATTTTTGCTATAGTTTCCTTTGTTGTTTGGGCTTTTGTAGCGGCTTGCGCCACCACTCCGGCCCATGTCTTGACTGGTTGCTGTCTCAATCTAGCGTTTTCTTTTTCTAGTTCTTCGAGACGCCCCTCGAGCTTCGCGTTTGCAATAGCCCAGGAAGCGAGCTCGTTCTTTATTGCCAGGACCGCAGCCTGGCTTATTTTGCCGTTTTTGACACTAGAGTCTAATATTTGATTTATTCGGCAATGTCTATCATAAACACTCTCATCTTCGTGTCCCCCTTCCTCCTGCGAGGTAGGGACAGTAGACACACTCGCCCTCGAAATCGCACAAAGATCACTCGCCTCCTGGTCAGCCATGATTAGTTAGACGAGTGAAAAGTTGGGAGCCCGTCTCTTGCCCCGGACCGGCTCCTCTGGCATGGGGGGGGACTTCTGCAGCTCGCCCACCAACCTCGCCCCTAGGTCAAGGGCACATCAGAGCTGCCAGGTTCAGCGCGCCGTTGCCAGCGCACTGGTCCTCGTCGAAGGCCCCGTCGTCGACGATTTCACACGACGCTCCTCGGCAAGTGCACCCCGCACTCCGGAGAGGCGGATGCACCCCTCGCCCTTCGCCGCCTACTAGCCCGAGCTTCCACCTGAAGGCCAAGGACCCACTCCTACTCAGGTGGTGGGTCGGTCCCCCAGTCGTTCGGCGGTCTGGGCCCATCTAACCTGGCCCAGGCGATGTCACCACCACCTGGGTTTGGCAGAACACGCCCCGGTTACCCAGGGGCGCGGCGAAGCACCCTTGCCGACTCGCGCCGTGATCCCACGCCGACAAACGAGGTCGCCGGCATGCAGAGCACCTGCTGGTCTGTGCCCTGCGAACAGAAAGGGACTGGTGTTCGGTCCCTCGACACAGCTCCCCCTGTGCCACGCACCCTTCGCTTTCGCATCGGGTTGGGTCGCAGCTCTCCCTTTTGACGCAAGGCAGAATGCCGAGCTTGACGTCTGGCACCACGGGAAGGCGGAAAGAGCTACTTGGGAAGGAGAGGCTGTAAGAGACGCTTCACTTCCCCGAGTGAGGACTGCCGCGGCACGCCCGACTGGAAAGCGATACGCCCCAGTGCGAGCCTCCGTGCCTTACGGCGCGCCGGCAACGGGCGGGCCCGCGCCGAAACGCGCCGTCAAGCGACTGACCTCACGCCAGACTCGGGACTCTGTTTGCATGTATTAGCTCTAGAATTACCACAGTTATCCAAGTAACGTGGGTACGATCTAAGGAACCATAACTGATTTAATGAGCCATTCGCGGTTTCACCTTAATGCGGCTTGTACTGAGACATGCATGGCTTAATCTTTGAGACAAGCATATGACTACTGGCAGGATCAACCAGGGAGCTGCGTCAACTAGAGCTGAGCAGCCGGCCGCCCGGGAGTGTGTCCCGGGGGCCCGCGCGAACACGCAAGCGTCCGCTCAATTATTCTGCAAACAGGAGGAGGCTGAGCTCCCCTGCACAATACACCTCGAAACCCTCTCAGGTCCCGGCGGCGCGCAGCGCCGTCCTAAGTACTTGGTCGGGTTCGAGAGAGGCGCAATCGCCCGGAGTTTGGCGAGTAGACGCTTTAGGTGCGACCACCCGTGCTCCCAACTGAGCTTGCCGCTGCCGACAGAGGCCCGGGAGCGTGCTGTCGTGGCATTGCCGGCGGGAGACAACACGCGCCACCTACGGTGACCGGCAGCTCCAACGCCAGCGCCACAGAAGGACAAAAGCCCCACTTGGGTGCCGAAGCGAACTCTCCCAGCACAGCGCACGCGCCAACACGTCCGCACAGCTGCGATACAAACCACCTGCGAGAACCGCAGAGGCGACCGAGCAGCAGACGGCGTCGCGGCGCCGAGCGCCGGGCGGCGGCGCATCCTCAGCGCACACAGTCCTCAATCGGACCAGCACACTGCAGATGTCCACCGCGCTTCGCACCGGGCCCGCGAGGACCTACTTTGGCCGCACGGCGCCGCGTGCAGGGTGCGCCGGCGCGCAGCTGCGCCGCCTGCCGCCTCCGTCGGCCGGCGCGCCTGCCACTGGCCGCCCCCACCAGCCGGCTGTAGCGCGTGCGCCCACGCACCGCGCGGCCAGCACGCCGGGAGGCCCCCCCTCACCGGCCGGGGACGGTCCCACCCAGCCACCGCCGCGTATCGCTTCACACCCAGATGCCATTCACGTTCGTGGGCATGGTGGGTATCGCTGGAACAACCGGTTGGTAGCTCAACCGATCGTCGCCATCACTGATTCACCTCTAGCGAGAACAACCGCACCACAACAGTTTACCAGTTGTTCATTTGCATAACGTCACCAGCAAACGTAGGCGTCCATCGCCATTTGCAAATTCAACGATTGTTGCATGCCTGTGTCAGGTGTCACGACACACTATGTCTGCCCACATACACGCAACAACATGTGCACGCTTCGCGAACACGTGGAAGGTGGCCCCCGTACGTATGCGATGTCCATTGCGCGAACGACTGTCAACCGGCCTCTGTCGCATGTCGCAGATGTGGAACGCAGTGCACCATGCTATCACGGTGTGTGAGAAGAGACGACTACGTCTGACAACACGCGCCACTACATCAACAGACGGCTCATGCTGATCGCCATCCAGGGCATACCACACTGCAATCCAGCTCTTATAGGGAGACGACACGTAGCTGAGTGCACAACATTTGGACCGCATGGTTCGCCGTTGTTGGCGCAGTCGTTGTACGGTCACATGTACCACGATGTATCATTCAGTACATGAGGACCAATGTGCAGTACAGTGTGTGATTTGGACGTACAACATCAGCGGACAGTTGACACAGGCCGTACCACAGCGTAGGCTAAGTGCTTCGCACATGCGAATGCCAATGAACAACTGCAAATGCCAATGAACAACTGCAAAGGGCATTGAGCATGTACGTCCTGCTGCCATCCACATTACAGTGTATAGCTGCAAGGTGTTTAACATGAAGCGATACACTGGGGACCGGGCAGTGCGAGTAGCAAACTATATTGCGGGGGTTGCAGTTAGGCAACACTACACTAATTTAACGCGTCGTATGACAATTACAGAGCAGGTTAAGGCCCAACGTGTGTTGGGTTAAGGCCCAACGTGTGTTGGGTTAAGGCCCAACGTGTGTTGGGTTAAGGCCCAACGTGTGTTGGGTTAAGGCCCAACGTGTGTTGGGTTAAGGCCCAACGTGTGTTGGGTTAAGGCCCAACGTGTGTTGGGTTAAGGCCCAACGTGTGTTGGGTTAAGGCCCAACGTGTGTTGGGTTAAGGCCCAACGTGTGTTGGGTTAAGGCCCAACGTGTGTTGGGTTAAGGCCCAACGTGTGTTGGGTTAAGGCCCAACGTGTGTTGGGTTAAGGCCCAACGTGTGTTGGGTTAAGGCCCAACGTGTGTTGGGTTAAGGCCCAACGTGTGTTGGGTTACGTTAAGGGGCAATGTGGGTTACGTTAAGGGGCAATGTGGGTTACGTTAAGGGGCAATGTGGGTTACGTTACGGCGCAATATAGGTTACGTTACGGCGCAATATAGGTTACGTTAAGGCGCAATATCGGTTACGTTAAGGCGCAATACAGGTTACGTTAAGGCGCAATACAGGTTACGTTAAGGCGCAATACAGGTTACGTTAAGGCGCAATACAGGTTACGTTAAGGCGCAATACAGGTTACGTTAAGGCGCAATACAGGTTACGTTAAGGCGCAATACAGGTTACGTTAAGGCGCAATACAGGTTACGTTAAGGCGCAATGCAGGTTACGTTAAGGCGCAATGCAGGTTACGTTAAGGCGCAATGCAGGTTACGTTAAGGCGCAATACAGGTTACGTTAAGGCGCAATACAGGTTACGTTAAGGCGCAATACAGGTTACGTTAAGGCGCAATACAGGTTACGTTAAGGCGCAATACAGGTTACGTTAAGGCGCAATACAGGTTACGTTAAGGCGCAATACAGGTTACGTTAAGGCGCAATACAGGTTACGTTAAGGCGCAATACAGGTTACGTTAAGGCGCAATACAGGTTACGTTAAGGCGCAATACAGGTTACGTTAAGGCGCAATACAGGTTACGTTAAGGCGCAATACAGGTTACGTTAAGGCGCAATACAGGTTACGTTAAGGCGCAATACAGGTTACGTTAAGGCGCAATACAGGTTACGTTAAGGCGCAATACAGGTTACGTTAAGGCGCAATACAGGTTACGTTAAGGCGCAATACAGGTTAGGTTAAGGCGCAATACAGGTTAGGTTAAGGCGCAATACAGGTTAGGTTAAGGTACGACATAGGTTAGGTTAAGGTACGACATAGGTTAGGTTAAGGTACGACATAGGTTAGGTTAAGGTACGACATAGGTTAGGTTAAGGTACGACATAGGTTAGGTTAAGGTACGACATAGGTTAGGTTAAGGTACGACATAGGTTAGGTTAAGGTACGACATAGGTTAGGTTAAGGTACGACATAGGTTAGGTTAAGGTACGACATAGGTTAGGTTAAGGTACGACATAGGTTAGGTTAAGGTACGACATAGGTTAGGTTAAGGTACGACATAGGTTAGGTTAAGGTACGACATAGGTTAGGTTAAGGTACGACATAGGTTAGGTTAAGGTACGACATAGGTTAGGTTAAGGTACGACATAGGTTAGGTTAAGGTACGACATAGGTTAGGTTAAGGTACGACATAGGTTAGGTTAAGGTACGACATAGGTTAGGTTAAGGTACGACATAGGTTAGGTTAAGGTACGACATAGGTTAGGTTAAGGTACGACATAGGTTAGGTTAAGGTACGACATAGGTTAGGTTAAGGTACGACATAGGTTAGGTTAAGGTACGACATAGGTTAGGTTAAGGTACGACATAGGTTAGGTTAAGGTACGACATAGGTTAGGTTAAGGTACGACATAGGTTAGGTTAAGGTACGACATAGGTTAGGTTACGGTACGACATAGGTTAGGTTACGGTACGACATAGGTTAGGTTACGGTACGACATAGGTTAGGTTACGGTACGACATAGGTTAGGTTACGGTACGACATAGGTTAGGTTACGGTACGACATAGGTTAGGTTACGGTACGACATAGGTTAGGTTACGGTACGACATAGGTTAGGTTACGGTACGACATAGGTTAGGTTACGGTACGACATAGGTTAGGTTACGGTACGACATAGGTTAGGTTACGGTACGATATAGGTTAGGTTACGGTACGATATAGGTTAGGTTAAGGTACACATTGTTGTAAGGAAAGGTTTAATGGGGGGCGGGGCGGGGCGGCCGGTTTGTTGATTGTGATTATAGTAAGTGGATGCCTGCGGCATCATCTGATTTGCCACGTCAGGATGCACCTTTGGCTCATGACAGGCGGCGCTCTCATTCCATGCTTGTGGCAGACCTGTGTCTTTCATTCCTGCCATTGTTTGTGTGCTGTGAGAGGAGGCAGTATTGTGATGTTGGGTGCACCCCTGTGTAGGACATGTGTGGGTGTTGGTGGCTTGGCTGAGCAATGGTGGTTGTCGGGTGGGTGGGATATTCTGTTTTCTGAGTGGACCTCCCAGTCTGGTTATGACAGTGTGGATTGTCTAATGTGGCGGAGAGGATGCACTGGGTGTTGTTCCATGCTGGTGCTTACATATTGTCTGTGTGCGTGTTACAGGCAGAGAGTAGTGCGTGATAAGGGTGTGTGGCTGACGTGTGGTTGTGATTGTGAGCAGAGTCTTTCAGCATGTATACGGACAGTTGTATACATTATCTGTATTCTGATGGCTCTATCTATTACTAATCAGCGCCGTGTATACGTTTAATCCGGTT
>NW_025725966.1:0-5000 GCF_021461395.2 Schistocerca americana | reverse complement strand
GATGAATGCCCGCTGACGTTCGTCCACAGCACATGCACGCATCAGGCGTGACGCGAGAACCTTGTGAAAGGTCCGCGCCAACACCGAGCAGACCGTAATGGGGCGAAAGTCAGCGGGGGATGTTGGTGCAGCCGTTTTGGGGAGAAGTGACGTCCGGGCGCGAAGCAGACGCTCGGGGAGGGCGCGGGCCAGGAGGAAGAGGTTCAAGAGTTTCACCAGGACTTCATGCGGCAGGCGCCGCAGCTCCGCTGGAGTCAGGCCGTCCGGCCCGGCTGCCGATCCCCTGGGCGGCAAGGCAGCAGCGACCTCCTCACGTGTGACCGGCCCCCATAGGCACTCAGGAGCGACAGGCTCCGAGTGCGGGAGAAGGCGGTCACGGATGAAGCCGGCGGTGGAGATCGGCTTCTTCGTGAAGAGGTCCGCCCAGAAGTCCAGCAGACCGGGGATGTCGGGTGGCGGCTGCAGCAGGGTGCCGTCCAGCAAGCCGCGCACGCAACGCGCACGCGACCTACGGAAGGCGTCCTGTGTCCGCGCGTATTCCCAGCGGCGCCGCTTGCGCTTCTGCAGCGGCGGGGCGGCAGGCGGCCGCTTGGATGGTTGGCGCGGCCGCTGTGTCCTGGTGATCGACCTCTCCCCCCTGGACCCGACCGACGCAAGGGCATCCGGGAGCATGCCCAGGATGACATCGGGCGGCGTGCCCCGCCCCAGACCAATGACTCGATCCAGGGCAGAGAAACGCTGGGCGGAAGCAGGTAGCCCCGCCAAATGCTCCCAGATGGCGGCGTCAGTCGGACCCTCCGGCGGCGGCCCGGTGGTGTCGGCCGCGAAGTCCTCGGCTGCGTCGACGGGCGGCGCAGCGGCCTCGCCCGCGTCAGGCAGCGAGCTCGCTGCTCCACGGCGGGACGCCGGCTCTTCACCCCGACCGATCTCAAGTGCCTCCATGAATTGGCGGACAAGCTGCTTGTGGGCAGCTTGCCGCCGTCGGCACTTGATTGCCTCAAGCGTTCGGTCGGGGAACATCCTGGTAAGTTCTTGATTTACAAAGAAGAACCGGGCGTCCCTCTCCAGGAACAGTTCGGCCTCTGCCTTGGCGAGCGACAGGACTTCTTCCTCCGTCCACCTCGCGCGATGCCTCTCCGTCACGATCTCAGCGTTGGCGGCCGCAGGGTGTTGGCGGCGGCGATGGACCCCGAGACCGTTCTTCGTGGTAAAAGTGCGGTGGCACTCACTGCAAGCAAAGGGAGCTACACAAACTATCGCATTTTCGTTACGGCCGGTTGGCCGGATAGGTGCTGGGGTAGCTGGGGTGGCACCTTCAGCGGAAGGGCCACCATCTCTTGTTTCTTGTCGGCTGCCCCCAACTATAAAGGGATAATGCGAGGGGGGGCTGGTAACCCCCCCAAGCCCCTGGTGCGGTCTTCCACTCTGCAAAAATCAGCGGGCCCACGAGAAGGGGAGAAGACCGCAGGAGAGGAGAGGCTAAGAGGGCTAGGCCCATGTATTGCGCATCACTCTCCCTGTAACTATAACCCAAGGAAGGCACCTCGCAGCAGCAGCACGACTACATCAAGACCGCACTTCGAAAAGCCAAGTCCGGATGCAGCCACACCGCCGCCACTTGGCCAGATTAAGAGAGTCATAGTTACTCCCGCCGTTTACCCGCGCTTGCTTGAATTTCTTCACGTTGACATTCAGAGCACTGGGCAGAAATCACATTGCGTCAACACCCTTTAGGGCCATCGCAATGCTTTGTTTTAATTAGACAGTCGGATTCCCCCAGTCCGTGCCAGTTCTGAGTTGATCGTTGAATGGCGGCCGAAGAGAATCCGCGCACCCGCGCGCCCCCGGAGGAGCACGCTAAGGCGGACGCGGCCTCGCAGCAAGGAAGATCCGTGGGAGGCCAAGGCACGGGACCGAGCTCGGATCCTGCACGCAGGTTGAAGCACCGGGGCGCGAACGCCGCGCAGGCGCGCGCATCCTGCACCGCCGGCCAGCACGAGGCCAACCAACGGCGAGAGCAGACCACGCCCGCGCTAAACGCCCGCACTTACCGGCACCCCTACGGCACTCACCTCGCCCAGGCCCGGCACGTTAGCGCTGACCCACTTCCCGACCAAGCCCGACACGCCCCGATCCTCAGAGCCAATCCTTATCCCGAAGTTACGGATCCAATTTGCCGACTTCCCTTACCTACATTATTCTATCGACTAGAGGCTCTTCACCTTGGAGACCTGCTGCGGATATGGGTACGAACCGGCGCGACACCTCCACGTGGCCCTCTCCCGGATTTTCAAGGTCCGAGGGGAAGATCGGGACACCGCCGCAACTGCGGTGCTCTTCGCGTTCCAAACCCTATCTCCCTGCTAGAGGATTCCAGGGAACTCGAACGCTCATGCAGAAAAGAAAACTCTTCCCCGATCTCCCGACGGCGTCTCCGGGTCCTTTTGGGTTACCCCGACGAGCATCTCTAAAAGAGGGGCCCGACTTGTATCGGTTCCGCTGCCGGGTTCCGGAATAGGAACCGGATTCCCTTTCGCCCAACGGGGGCCAGCACAAAGTGCATCATGCTATGACGGCCCCCATCAACATCGGATTTCTCCTAGGGCTTAGGATCGACTGACTCGTGTGCAACGGCTGTTCACACGAAACCCTTCTCCGCGTCAGCCCTCCAGGGCCTCGCTGGAGTATTTGCTACTACCACCAAGATCTGCACCGACGGCGGCTCCAGGCAGGCTCACGCCCAGACCCTTCTGCGCCCACCGCCGCGACCCTCCTACTCGTCAGGGCTTCGCGGCCGGCCGCAAGGACCGGCCATGACTGCCAGACTGACGGCCGAGTATAGGCACGACGCTTCAGCGCCATCCATTTTCAGGGCTAGTTGCTTCGGCAGGTGAGTTGTTACACACTCCTTAGCGGATTCCGACTTCCATGGCCACCGTCCTGCTGTCTTAAGCAACCAACGCCTTTCATGGTTTCCCATGAGCGTCGATTCGGGCGCCTTAACTCGGCGTTTGGTTCATCCCACAGCGCCAGTTCTGCTTACCAAAAGTGGCCCACTTGGCACTCCGATCCGAGTCGTTTGCTCGCGGCTTCAGCATATCAAGCAAGCCGGAGATCTCACCCATTTAAAGTTTGAGAATAGGTTGAGGTCGTTTCGGCCCCAAGGCCTCTAATCATTCGCTTTACCGGATGAGACTCGTACGAGCACCAGCTATCCTGAGGGAAACTTCGGAGGGAACCAGCTACTAGATGGTTCGATTAGTCTTTCGCCCCTATACCCAGCTCCGACGATCGATTTGCACGTCAGAATCGCTACGGACCTCCATCAGGGTTTCCCCTGACTTCGTCCTGGCCAGGCATAGTTCACCATCTTTCGGGTCCCAACGTGTACGCTCTAGGTGCGCCTCACCTCGCAATGAGGACGAGACGCCCCGGGAGTGCGGAGGCCGCCGCCCCGTGAAGGGCGGGGAAGCCCCATCCTCCCTCGGCCCGCGCAAGGCGAGACCTTCACTTTCATTACGCCTTTAGGTTTCGTACAGCCCAATGACTCGCGCACATGTTAGACTCCTTGGTCCGTGTTTCAAGACGGGTCGTGAAATTGTCCAAAGCTGAAGCGCCGCTGACGGGAGCGATTATTCCGCCCGAGAGCATCCCGAGCCAACAGCGGCGCGGGTCCGGGGCCGGGCCAGGTAGGTCCGTCATCCGGGAAGAACCGCGCGCGCTTGCCGGGAGCCCGAGCGCCCAAAGGGGCGAATCGACTCCTCCAGATATACCGCCGGGCAGCCAGCCAGGACACCGGGGCTCTGCCCAACAGACGCGAACCGAGGCCCGCGGAAGGACAGGCTGCGCACCCGGGCCGTAGGCCGGCACCCAGCGGGTCGCGACGTCCTACTAGGGGAGAAGTGCGGCCCACCGCACACCGGAACGGCCCCACCCCGCGGCGAGTGGAAAGGCAACCGGACACGACCCCGCCGCGGATTGCTCCGCGCGGGCGGCCGGCCCCATCTGCCGAGGGCGGAGGCCTGTGGCCGGATGGGCGTGAATCTCACCCGTTCGACCTTTCGGACTTCTCACGTTTACCCCAGAACGGTTTCACGTACTTTTGAACTCTCTCTTCAAAGTTCTTTTCAACTTTCCCTCACGGTACTTGTTCGCTATCGGTCTCGTGGTCATATTTAGTCTCAGATGGAGTTTACCACCCACTTGGAGCTGCACTCTCAAGCAACCCGACTCGAAGGAGAGGTCCCGCCGACGCTCGCACCGGCCGCTACGGGCCTGGCACCCTCTACGGGCCGTGGCCTCATTCAAGTTGGACTTGGGCTCGGCGCGAGGCGTCGGGGTAGTGGACCCTCCCAAACACCACATGCCACGACAGGCGGCAGCCTGCGGGGTTCGGTGCTGGACTCTTCCCTGTTCGCTCGCCGCTACTGGGGGAATCCTTGTTAGTTTCTTTTCCTCCGCTTAGTAATATGCTTAAATTCAGCGGGTAGTCTCGCCTGCTCTGAGGTCGTTGTACGAGGTGTCGCACGCCACACCGCCAGCCGGCTGTGCACGCTACCGAGTAAGTACCGGTATGCGAACCGCCAGGCGACGGGCGCGCATCGCACGTTTCAGGAGGCGCGGCCGGCCCCACAGGCGGCCGCGACGCTCCCAGGTCTGCGAAGCGGGGCAAACGCCGCGCGCTTCAGTATACGTAGCCGACCCTCAGCCAGACGTGGCCCGGGAACGGAATCCATGGACCGCAATGTGCGTTCGAAACGTCGATGTTCATGTGTCCTGCAGTTCACATGTCGACGCGCAATTTGCTGCGTTCTTCATCGACCCACGAGCCGAGTGATCCACCGTCCTGGGTGATCTTTTCTTAGTTTCCACTGTCTCTTTCAAGACAGTTGCATAGGCGGGACGTAGGCGTGTGGCGGCCCCTGTTCAAGCGTTCTGTGTCCAACGGCCTCACGGCCGATGGGCGTCGTACGGCTCCACACCGGAGCGGACAGGCAGTC